>NW_028249239.1:0-64092 GCF_964263255.1 Lissotriton vulgaris
TGTGTATGTGTATATATATATATATATATATATATATATATATATATATATATATATATATATATATATATATATATATATATATATATATATATCCAAGAAATCCACGCTTGATCTCTACACGGTGAGGCGTCTCCCCACTCCTCAGAAAGACGCAGACACGGTCCAAGTATGTGCAATCAGTTTATTTCGTGCAAGCACATCGCATGACGTTTCGGCTCCGAGGAGCCGAAACGTCATGTTCACATGACGTCAAGTTCAACGTCAAGTTCACATGACGCATGAAATCACAAGTCCATCATGCTATTGTCCATCAGTGAATTGTTCAAATATAACCTGTGCTTCCCCGGTGGGAGGAGAAAGAGATTTCATTGAGTGAACTCTTATCCCACTTGGGATTTATTAATGGAATTTGACGCACTTGCGCTTGATTACTATTATTATTATTTTCTGAATATTAGTGACACTCATAATTTTTGATCATATGCTCATTGTTGAATCCATTAGGTTAATGATAAATCACTGGAGAAGGTTAAATGTGGCAACTCACACCACTAACCCCATTTCGGTTGAAAGGGGATTATCATTTGGGACATCATGAATTTTGCACAGTACGACTTTATTGTGAGATATATAGCTGACAATGTGTCCGTTTAAATATGGGATGAATTTTCCACTTGGAATAGTGAAAAGAAATGTGTTACAGATATTATGAATTAATAATCACAGGAGAATGTCAAAGGTGGCGGCTTACCCCACTAACCCCATTTCGGCTGAAAGGGGATTTTCAGTTGGAACAGTGTGAATTCTGTACATCATAACTTTATTGTATTTTCCACTGGGAATGGTAAAATGAACTATGTTACAGACATTATGAAATAATAATGAAAAAAGAAAATAAACTAATTCTGTATGTAGAAAGATGGAGACTAAAGTATTAACGGTCTAATTTTGCGTTGCACACCACTACAAGATGGCCGCCAATGTAAAATGTTCCATGTTCTTTGTTTATTTTCACACGTGCACTTAGTATCACGATAACTTTATTTAAAAGGTTCATTTCCGTTACACTGGCCACCCGTGACCAAGGCGAGTGTTTTCGTTGAAACGCGTTGGGTGTTTTTGTGATTCCGTTGACACCATGCTGGAACCGAAATAATAAAAGTTAAATTCGAGCACACGCGCTTTCTTGTTTGGATATTGTGAGAGGCTGGATTGGAGTGCAGTGGCATAGCGGCTGCTTTGCTGGGTGAGAATCGATATTTTTCCGGGGCGACCTCTATCCCTGGTTTTTGCACCGCAGTCTCGGGTCCCGGTGATATGGAGGAAGGAGCTGTGGATATATATATATATATATATATATATATATATATATATATATATATATATATATATATATATATATATATATATATATATATATATATATATATATATATATATATATATATATATATATATATATATACGTAATCTTCAAACCTCCACACACGAGCGGCGAAAGAAGAGGCAGACCCCACGTTATCCGGGCACGTTGTTTATTCAATGCCTTTCAAAAATGCAACGTTTCGAGTACTGGCGTACTCTTGTTCACACACCACATTCTTGTTAAAGGAATACTTTTATAAATGCAGTTCTGACCCCTCCTCTGGGCCACACCTACCACACGTGCAACACAAGGTTAAGCCTCCAGCCTGATTTAAACAATTTAAAGTCACAGTACGTATTAGTACAATGATATATGTGTTGGCGATAAACAAAAATTAAACCCATGTGAAATAATGCATGAGATGGACTTTGTTATAAGTTGCTGAAAATTTGTATAAATTGTTGTACAAATACTTTGAAATTTGAAGTATATCATAACTGCATAAATGCATTTTGCGTAAAGTTACTAGTAGAGTTATTGAAATGATATGCATCAATGCAATATTCAATTCTCAAACAGTTTACAATCAAAAACTAGAACATTCGCAAATTATTTACATAAAGCATTTTAAACGGGTTTTAGTGTTGAATATAATCACAATACCATTGATAAATTGATACAGAACTTTGGCAAAACTTTGTGAGAAAAAGAAAAATGTCTCATTGGAAAGCACCTAAGTGTAAGACTATGAGATTGAGCTACAGTCCTATATACTTATTTAAAATTTATACATTATAAACTTTATATTACATAAATATTAAGGACTATTTACAAAAAAAGTTGTTTTGTGTATGTGAAAAACATAGATTCAAGTGCTCAAATTTATTCACAGTGCAATTGAACCACCTAAAGAAATTTTAAACCAGTGATTTTTAAAAGACTGCCGTGCTCAGAGCCCTGACCGGCCAGTTCAGAAACGAAAATCGGACTGCAGATCACCTAAAATAGGTGCATTGTTGTGGATTATATACAGTTTGGGACATGTGTGGTTAAACATTTTTCGCTGAGGTAGTGTACCAACTGGAAAGTCAAATAACAACACAGTTGTTGGAAACAGACTGAATGTGTTTGATCTCTGTCCCTACAGAAAGTTGTGCATGTGCTCTGTCGCATTCAACCCGTTAGGTTGTTTGCTGTCGAGCCTGATAATGTACCGCGTTTCCAGTCGGCGTAATAGTTTATCATGATCGCCACCGCGTCTGAGAGGAGCAACAGCGTCGATGACATAGTATGATAGGCACGACAGGTCCCTGTTGTGCCTGCTGTTGAAGTGGCGCGCCACCGGATAAGCACTATCGTGATTGACAATAGCACGAAGGTGCTGCAGTATTCTAACATGCACCTGGGCACCGGTACTGCCTACATAGCGCAGACCGCAGGTGCACGTTAGGACGTAAATTGCAAACTCCGTTCGGCAGTTGTAATTGCCATGAATTGGAACATCAATGTCAGAGAACGGAGTGCGGTAATGGGTCGTGTTCTGCCCGAATTTACATGCTCGGCAAGAGGAACATTTGTGGAAGCCTTTACCTCCCAACCATTGGTTAACTGCGGGTAATTCAGGACTAGATTTCACCAATTTGCTGTGCATGCTATATGCACGCCTGAATGTAATCACGGGTCTGTCTGGAGTGATATCACGCAGAACACCATCGGTTTTTAAGACTGCCCAGTGTTTGGTCATTATGGATTTAATCTTGCGGTGTTGTCTGCTGTATGTAGTTATTAATCTGGTTGTATCAGCATTGGTATATATATATATATATTCACTAAAAAAAACATAGGTTTCAGCCACGTTACAGTTAGGAATTAGCATTTAAAAAACCTTAGAAATTCACTGAAAAAACAATAGGTTTCACGCATGTTATAGTTAGCTGGATATTTCACTCATACAAAACCATTGAAATTCCCCCGTTATAGTTAGTTCACCTAACTATAACTCGCGCGCCCGCAATGCACTGCTGATGACGTCACATAGTACATCACTCATGACATGGTCAGTGACATCACTCATGACATCACTAATGATATCTCAAATGACATCACTGATGACATCATCCAGTGAATGTGTGTCTTTCTGAAAAATAAATATCTTTTATATATGTATATCTAAAGCTCAATGGAAGAATACATGGGTAAATAAGTGTCTAAATGGATGTTTTTTTTGTAAAATTGATTGTATAACTGACTTATTAAGTGTATCTTAGTGAATACATGTATTAGCGAGTAATGTTTAAATATCTAAATATCTGTATCAGTGTCTCACTTTGTGTATAAGTGGCTGCATGGGTTGTTGAGTAGCTACACAAGTGTCTATATGGGTTATTAGTTGTTTTTTTGAGTATCAGAATGAGTATCTGTATGGTTTGATGGGGGGTATTACTTAGCGCACAGATGCATAAATGACTGACTCACTGTTTGTATGTGTTTTGAAGACAGCATGTGTGCAGGACTGTATGGGTGGATGAGTGTGTGTATGGGTGTGTTAGTGAGTGAATGGCTGTCTCAATAGTATCTTTATGAGTAACTACATATGTTTTGAACTAGTATATGTGAGTATTGATGTATATAAGTGAGTATATGTGAGAGCGATGAGACTGGAAGAGTTCCTGTATAAATAAGTATGTGTTTCTATAAGTGACTGTTTAAGAGAGTAAGTATGTGTACGTTTCTGTAGAAGTAAGTGTAGTGGTGTGTGTATAGCTGTATATACAAGTAAGGGGATGTTTATTTGCATGTGTGAGTATGTGTGTAAGTAACTCTATCGATGAGTATCGGTGTGTAACAGGATGTATAGGTGTACGAGTACATAAGATGAGTGAGTACATGTATGAGTGACTATATAGATCTGTTGGTGAATGAGTGGATGTGTATTTAGATGTTGGAATTACTGAATAGGTTGTTGTAACTGGTATTGATATCTCAATTGTTTTGAAAATTTTAGTTTCTCTTTTTGAATGTGTGTATCAAAGGTTATATAAGGATGAGAGGAGGTTTGCCACTCTTTCCTTTCACAAGGATGATGTCATTAGTGATGTAATATGTGACGTCATCAGCAGTGCATTGCGGTCGCGCAAGTTATAGTTAGCTGAACTAACTATAACGGGGGAATTTCAATGGTTTTGTATGAGTGAAATGTCCAGCTAACTATAACATGTGTGAAACCTATGTTTTTTTCTGTGAATTTCTAAGGTTTTTTAAATGCTTATTCTTAACTATAACCTGGCTGAAACCTATGTTTTTTTTCAGTGAATTTCTAAGGTTTTTTAAATGCTAATTCTTAACTATAACCTGGCTGAAACCAATGGTTTTTTCAGTGAATTTCAAAGGTTTTGTAAATGATAGTTTTTAAATGTATTAATTGTTATATTTTAAAATGTGTTAATTGTTATATTTTTTTATACTGATTTACTACATTGTTTTAAAGTATTTATTTTTAGATATTTTATTTTTTAAATTACATTACATATTTTTAATATAAATTGAAAAAAAATGTTTTTAAAAATATTGAAATTGTAATATATTTTTTATTTATATATATTTTATATAGCAGGCAATGATATCCTACGGAAGGAAATTCAAGTTACTGGTAAGTACCGTTAAAATTACTTTTCAGGATCAGTACTGGGCTGAAAGATGCAGCACTGAGGTCTCTCCTGATGACAGGTGAGTAAATCGGAATTCGTAGTTTGGCTGATTTTAGAGGAATATTTTGCCCAATAGTGAAGGAAGGGGGCAGGGCCTGAGGTGACATGTGCGCAAACACGCCCTGTGGCGCATTTTAAGTTGGGGAATTAAATCCTCTTCAATCCTGAGGTCCTCTGTGGGCCAACTAGCCCACCAGGTACCTCCAGTATGCGCCAGGGAGATGCGTTGCAGAGAGGTGTTCAGAGGCCACGCCCCTTTTTACAACACTCTGCAACGCAGCTCCGTGGCACTTACTGGAGGTACCTGTTGGGCTAGTTGACCCCTAGGGGACCTCTGGATTGAAGAGGAATTAATTCCCCGAAAACGCGCCATAGGGCATGTTTGCCCACATATCAGCTCAAGCCCCGTCCCCTACCTTCACCACTGTGCAAACGTGCCCCGTAGTGCGTTCTAAGTTGGGGGATTAAGTCCCCTTGCATACTAAGGTTCCATGGGGGCCAACTAGCCCACCAGGAACCTCTAGTGTGCGCCAGGGGGCTGCGTGGCAGAGAGGTGTAAAAAGGGGCATAGCCTCATTACACCTCTCTGCAACGCAGCCCCCTGGCGCGTTTCCAGAGTGGGAACAAAATACCCTTGAATACTGGGGGTCCCTGGGGGCCAAGTAGCCCACCAGGAACCTCTAGTATGTACCAGGTGGCGGTCCCCAGGGCCATCACAGGCTCCAGGAGGGGGATGCGCGGCCCCCTCCCATCATTTGTAAAGCCCCAGGGGGTGGTGGTCCCCGGGGCTGGGGGGTTCATCACGGACCCTCCAATTTAAATATGTAGTGGGAGGTGGCGGTCCCCGGGGCGTATGGGGGGGGCTTGAGCCCCCCACACAGGTTTTATTAAAATTGTATTTTAAAAAGAAGGCTCGGGGTGGCGGTCCCCGGGGCTGCGGGGGGACCGTGAGTCCCCCACATACTTCATACTAAAGCCCCGGGGGTGGCGGTCCCCGGGGCTCGGGGGCCTTAGAGGTCCCCATCATTTTTTTTTTTTTTAAATATATTTTTATTGCAGGAATCAGTACAACAATACAGTAACGACCAGCATCATATTATAGCCAACTTTTACCAGATATAGCCCACCGACCCCCTTCCATAGCATTGCTATACAGCCAAGCAGCCCATATCCCTGGGGTTGGGCGGCGAATGTAGCTGGGGTCAGTAGGATGCGGGAGCTGGTCCGGATAATACACTGTCCGTCCTCTGCTTTTCTAAACAAACCCCAACCCCCAAAAGGTACCCCCCCCTCAAACTTCCAGTCATTGTGAAACTCCCCCCTCCCCCCCCCCCCCACCATCAGCGCCAGGGAGCTTATCACTTTGGGATCCACTGCTTGACCCACGGGGAAGGTAATAGTGCTGTTAATGCTAGTGTCTAACGGGACTCGGGTCTAGTTGCTTCTTCGCTTTCGGAGTCGCTGGGGGCACAATAATCCCTGAGGGCCTGAACCAGCGTTTCCCATTCTAACGCGGCCTCCTGCGCCTTCTCATTGCTTTGCCTCCAAGCCAACTGATATCGCAGCGCGCTCTCCCCCGCCGCCCATTTCAAAAGTTCACCGTGCCATCTGCCGCCCGCAGGACCAGCACGTGCCTTCCAGTTCCTGGTCACCTCTCGTTTAGCAAGTAGGAGCCCCAGGTCGATAAATTTACTGGTGATTTTATTCCGGGGGGTATGGGGGAACCAGTGCAATAGCCCCACCGCCGCATCGAACGATAAGTGCCTCCCCGTCACCTCTTCCAAAGTCGCCGCCACCTCCTGCCAGTAGGACGTCAATCCTGGACAGGCCCATAACATGTGTAGGAGGTCCGCCTCCTGAGCCGGGCACCTAGGGCATTCCGCCGAAGCCGTGGCAAAATAACGCCTGATCTTAACCGGGGTCAGGTACGCCCTATGGAGAACATAATAGTGGACCAGTTGGAAACGGGCGCTACGTGTACCCTTCCATGCTCGCCTCACCAGCTGGGACCAGGTCGTCTCCGGGATCTCCCTACCGATGTCCTCTTCCCAGCGAGACTTCAGTGTGGCGAGAGGGACCAACCCCTCGGTAATCAGCCTGCCGTAAAGGCAAGTGACCGCCTTCACCGTGCCCGCCGACATCATTACATACTGGCACACCTGGGACAATTGAGGTTCCTCTAGTCCGTTTTGCCAGTGCGCCTGGATCACTCGCACAATGGCCGAGTGCAGCAAAAAGTCGCCCCGGGAGATCCCAAAGCGGTCAATGAGATCCTGAAAGGACAGGAGCACTCCGTCCTCATACAGGTCCCCGACGAGCTGTAAACCCGAATCCTCCCAGTCCGCCAGTCGTGACCAGTCTCCTCCGTGGGGGAGGGCCGTCAGCATCCCCAATGGAATTTCAGGTGCATATGGGGTCCGCAGGTGACCTCTGTTATGAGCCCGATTCCAACAGAGTCGGATAGTCCGCTCCTCCATCGACAGGTCCCGAAGGACCAAACGCTGTCGCAGCGCGATAAAGGAGAGGACGTGCCTGGCCATACCCGTCCCTCTACCGTATTCCGGGCCTCTGAACTCCCTGGCTATCTCCTGGGTGTATGTCTGGAGCTGCGCCGCTAGGTAATACTTCTCGAAGTCCGGCACAGCGAGCCCCCCCTCGTCCTTCGGCCTCATCAGGGTATTGAGGGCCACCCGCCGCCGGCCCGTGCCCCAAAGGAACCCGACCACCATGGAACGCAAGCGGCGAAACGTAGCCGGCGGGACCCAGATCGGCAAAGTCCGAAAGTAATACAATAATCGGGGGAGCGCCACCATTTTGAGCAGGGCGACGCGTCCTGCCACGGAGAGCGGCAGCGTGGCCCAAAAGTCCATGCTGCCTCGGAGTGCTCGTATGCAACGGGCAATGTTTCCGTCTAGGAGGTCGGGCTGGTCGTGGTACACAAATACCCCAAGGTATTTAAAGCAGTCGGGTTCCCATCTGATCTCCTTACTTAGCGCCGGAGTGGGGACACCCCTACGCATCGGGAAGAGGCAGGTCTTAGACCAGTTCACACGTAGGCCTGAGACGTCTCCGAACTCCGTAAGCGCTAATTCCGCTCCCCGTAATGCGTCGACCGGATCCTCCAGGAAGAGCAACAGGTCGTCCGCATAGAGCGAGACGTAATGCGGGCCCGCCGCTGTCCGTAAGCCCGTATAGTGGGCTCCCGAGCGAAGATGCATTGCTAGTGGCTCCACCGCTAGTGCAAAGAGAAGCGGGGATAAGGAGCACCCTTGCCGCGTGCCACGCTCCACCGGATATCGCGATGAAATCAAAGGGCCCGATCTAACCCTGGCTGAAGCGGAAGCGTAGAGAACTGCTGTCCATTTGATAAATCCTTCCCCGAGGCCGAATTTCCGCAATACCGCGCTTAAGTAGTCCCACTCCAGGCTATCAAAAGCCTTCTCCAGGTCCACCGACAAAACTACCGGGGACGGGGCATCCACGAATGGTTCCCCAAGCAAGCGAAACAACCTTCGGATGTTCATGGTCGTATTTCGCCGTGGGATGAAACCGGCCTGGTCCTCGTGTACTAGGGAGCTCATATGTCCTAACAGCCTCGAGGCCAAGATGCTGCTCAATATTTTGTAGTCCACCGTCAGCATTGAGAGGGGACGGTAGGACCCCGGGTCAGACGAGTCTCGGCCTGGCTTGAGGAGAGGAACCACCAACGCCTCACACATCGAGCCGGGGAGGCGACCCAGCCTCTTCGCCTCCCTGTAGACCACCAGTAAACGAGGGGCCAGGAGGTCAGCATAAGCTGCATAGAACTCCACCGGCAGGCCATCTAGGCCCGGGGTCTTGTTCCTCGCCATCCGTTTGATGGCCCCGCGGATCTCCCCCAAGCCGATGTCAGATCCCAGGGCGTCTGCCACTTCTTGTTCCACTGTGCGGAGTTCCAGCGGGCTAAGATAGTTATCAAGCCGGTCTGGGTCACGCGCGGAGCGACTGCGGTATAAGCATTCGTAATAATGCCGGAAGCAATCAAGAATCTCCGGTTGGGTGCACACCTCAGTCCCATCCGCCCTACGCATCCCAGTCGTCGTTTGGGACTGGCGCGCAGGGTTGGCCAACCACGCCAGTAACGCGCTCGATCTGTCGCCCTCCGCTATAGATCGGACCGTGTAGGCCTTATAATCGAAACAGCGGAGCCGTTCGACCTCCACCGCCACCTTCTCCCTCGCCTCTACCGTTTGTGTTTGCAATTCCGGGTGTCCGGGTCGGCTAATTTCGAGCTCGCGGAGCGTTCGGTCCGCTGCGTCTAGATCAGCCAGGATAACTCGCCGCATGCCCACCTTCTTAGAGATACAGTACCCCCTCACCACCACCTTGAAAGCGTCCCATTCGAACGCCCTAGTACTCGCGGAGCCGCCGTTGGATGCAAAATAATCCGTGATTCTCTCCCCTAGGTCTGCCTTGAAGACACTGTCCTCGAGGATCTCGGGGCGCATCTTCCAGGTGGGTACCGCCGGCGTCCCAGGGAACCAGCGAATGTCCAGCAGGAGGGGGTTATGGTCCGAGATGGTCCGCGATAAATACTCCGATCGGGCCGCTGCCGAGACTAATTCGGACGAACCAAGAAAGCCATCCAGTCTGACATGCAGCTCATGAAGGCTCGAAAAGTACGAATAATCTCTAGACGCGGGGTGATGCGCCCTCCAGATGTCCGGCAAACCCCAGCGGGTCTGCCAATCTTGACGGCCCTTAGCCGTCCGCCGGACCGGGGAATCGGGGAGCGGGGGATGCGAGCGGTCTAAGTCTACATCTACCACGGAGTTAAAGTCTCCCCCCAGCAGGAGGGGACCGGCGAAAAAGTGAGCCAACGAGCCCGATAACCTGGAAAGGAAGGCAGTCTGGTCCACATTAGGGGCATACACACAACAAACATTCAAGTCCCTCCCTCCCAGCGTGCCTGATATGGCCACGAAACGCCCCTCTGGGTCCAACACTGTCCTCGTGACCTGGAAGGGGACTCCTGCCCTGATCCATATTAGCGCCCCCCTGGCATAAGCAGAGTACGCCGTGGAAAAGACCTGCCCTCGCCACCTACGCTGAAGCGCCGCCCCTTCCGCCTTGTTCAGATGCGTCTCCTGCAGCAGCGCCATTTGCACTCCCCTACGCACTAAATAAGCGTGGACCCTGTGACGCCTGGACATAGTGTGAAGCCCCCTCACGTTCCAAGTAATACATTTCAAGTTAGCAACATCAGCCATTGTCCCAGAGTGTTCTTGCACAGTCTCCCCGTCCGGGTCCCCACAAAAAAAGGACATCAATTCTCCCAGCGCTGACGGCGGCCATTTTCCCCAACCAGATCCAAACCCCCCAAAAACCAACAAAACCCCCTCCCAACCACCCCAGAACAGGACCCAAACTGCGCCATCTAGATCCCATCCAAACTTCTATGAAGAACAACCCCAAAAACCCCACTAGTCCCACGGTCGCCACCGTAGGAAGGCCTTATGGGCCAGGTGCGGGCTGAGCGGAGGCAGTGGGCCCTCGTCGCCCAGGCCACCAGGACTATAATAAGCCCCCCCCTGTGTCAAAATCTTTCGGGGCAAGAGCAGAAGCCTCCCAACCCTCCCTCTCCCATTGTCAGCAATAAAAAACGGCAGCCGCCTCCCCCCTGCCGGGCCCCCACCCAAAACAAGGCAACCTATCCCATTACCCTTGTCCGTCCAAAAGGTCCTCCACCGATTTCGGTGTGATCACCGGTGTGTGGGTACTGTCTGCCACTGAGTCTTCCGAGTCCGATGGTGCCCCCTGAGCACCCGGGTTGTCTTCCTCCTCTTCGATGTCTTCGCCCCTCGCTCCCGACAGTTCCGACAGAACTTCCAACACTCCCCTTCGCTCAGATGATGTCTCCGCTGTCGAGGGCCCTCCCGTGCGGCCGCGGCGGTTCCTGACCCTTTTAGAGCGCCTCCTTTGTTCCGGCTCCTCCGCCTGATGGGTCGAGGCATTATAACCATCCTTCCCCGTTCGGTACAGTTCGAGCCAGTCACAGACCTCCTCCGGGGTGTCGAAGAACTGGGTTTTGTCGTCGACAATGACTCGGAGCCTCGCGGGAAATAGGAGTGAATATTGGATGCCCTCACTCCTGAGTTCACGCTTAACCGCCAGGAAGGAGAACCGCTTGCGCTGCGTCTCGTAGGTATAGTCAGGGAAGATATTCACCTGACTGTTTGCAACCTGGAACGGGCCATTGTGTCTGGCGGCATTTAGGATCAGATCTCTGTCCCGGAAATGGAGCAACCGCGCCACCACCGGCCTCGGGGCTCGTCCCAGCTGTGGGGGCCGCGCTGGAACTCTGTGGGCCCGTTCTAGAGTGTAAAAGGAGGACAGGCCCTCCGGGACCACCGTGTCTCGGAGCCAGGTCTCCAAGTAGCGCACCATATCGCCTTCCTCGATCTTTTCCGGCAGGCCCACTACCCGAATGTTATTTCTCCTGTTTCGGCCTTCCGCATCCTCCGCCCTCCGTTCGAGGGTCTCGATTCGGGACATGGCATCCTTGATCGTCGCAGCCAGGGTCCTCTGCGCCGGTTCGATAGTCTTCACCGTGCTCTCCACCTCCTTGACCCGGTCTGAGAGTTTACCATGGTCTGCCCTAAGGAGGCCCAGGCCAGTCGCCACCTGGGCAATGTCCTGTTGTAGAGCCGACCGAGTTGCCTCTATGGCTTCCAGTACACGGTCGAATTGTTGCTGGAGTGGTGCGCCACCAGGTCGTTTAGGATCTCCATGCTCTTCCTTGTCCTGGGCCTCAGGGTCCGAGGTGGCCTGGCTGGATCCCTTGGCTCCTTTAGGTTTCCCCATGCTGCCAGGGGCTCTCCGCAAAGGACCCGGAGTAGGCGTCTCCGTGTGCAAGTGTCCAGCACGACTTTCCCGGGATTTCGCCCTCCAGTCCGGAATGGGCGACCTCCTTCTCCAGAGCCTGTGGAGACTCCGCCGTTTCGGCTCACGCCACCGCCACGGCGTCCGAGGGCACCGATAAGGGGGCGGAGACACCCGTCTCCGAGTCGGGCAGGCCCGTTCACCCACTACAGCTCTGGGGCAAGGGCCACCAACTCCCCCGGTTGTCCTGAGGCGCTCGAGTGTCGCGCCATCCATGTAGTCGGGGTGGCCAGGAACTCGCAGCTAGTTGCGGAGTCGCGGTGCAGACCACCGCCTGGACCTGAGGGCACCCGTGCCCGGCGCCCTCTAACGCGTGGGCACCCGCCCGGTCGTCCAATCGAGTATGGTCCCGCTGTGGAGGGTCCGAACCAACCAATGTCCAATGCCTAAAGCCACTGAGGCTGGTGAAGCCGAGTGCCGGGCGACATCCGCGAGACCTCCTCAACTCCGTAGGTCCGTTCAAGGGGACAAAGGGGTCCGGGCGCCATATTGGGTCGTCCTCCGCCACTCCGCAAACTTCGGCATTTCTTCAAAGCCACCCCCGTCCAAACTCCACCAGGGCCCTCGGCAGGGTGTCGTCGCCTCGCTCAACCGAATTCGGGGTCTGGGGTGCCCCTCAGCCACCGATGTTCAGGATAATTTCGGGCTTAGTCCCGGAGCCGAGCTCTCAGGCGACCATCGCCATCGGCGCCCAAGCCACGCCCTTAGAGGTCCCCATCATCATATAGTTAAGCCCCGGGGGTGGCGGTTCCCGGGGCTGCAGGGGGGGTCGTGTGCCGCCCGCTATAATACGTACTTTGCCCCGGGGGTGGCGGTCCCCGGGGCAGTGTGGGGGGGTTGGGCCCCCCACACTTTATTTGTATAAAGCCCCCGGGATTTGCCCCCCCCGGGCTAATTTACATCAAAGCGCGGGAGCCACGCTTCGGTTTTATTTTGTATCGGCAGGGTACGTGTACCCTACGTGTATCCAGCAATTTAAAAAAAATATATATATATTTTTGGGGCCTTGGTGGTCCTTGTGGACCCCCTATGCAGGCCTAGGGGGTCAGGGTGTTTCGCGTTTCTTTTTCTGTTTTCTTGTGGCTCGGTTCTACCGAGGCACAAGATGGCTGCCAATACTTCCTGGTTTTGAGTGTTGACAGCCAATTAGCATAAAGCTTGTGCTCGGGAAGATACACGTACAGTACTTCGTCTATAGATATATCTATAATTTTCTCAGGAACTACTGAACGGATTTACACCATTTAACAAAAAGCGTAATCTGCTAACCAAACTCTACCTTTTTGTCAAATTTGGTGTAATTCCGTTCAGCAGTTCAGGTTGTAGCCGTGTCTGAAGGTGCCTATGGAAAATTGCATGGGGAAAATACGTTTTGGGACCCCCCCCCCCTTTTTTTCTCAGCCCCCTACTTGACAAATCACCCCCAAACTTTCAGGATAGGAGCGGAGCGCCCCATCTTCTTGGAGAATATCGCGAAGATTCGTCGACCGGCGCCAGTTATTCCAAATACAATGTTGCGGATTTCCTATGGAAACTAGATCCTAACTATAACTACCTACTGGCGACCGCCAGTAGGTTATATATATATATATTACCGACTGGCGATCGCCAGTAGGTAGGTATATATAATTAGGATTTTTTTGAATAGGGATTTCTGAAAATTCTATGTTGAATAACTTTGGCGTTGATGGACGGAATTGGCTGAAATTTTCAGGAAAATGGCACATTTTGTTTCTGAGCGTCCCCTGAAAGTTTGGTGGGGGGTTTCGTCAAGCGGGGGCCAAAAAAAAGGGGGGGGGGTCCCAAAACGTGTTTTTAACATTGAGTTTTCCATAGGGCGGTTGGACTCACTTTTAGCTCGAACGGCTGAATGGATTTCCACAAAACTTGGCAAAATTGTAGGGACTGGTAGCCCGATGTGTCTTTGCTATGTCTCAAGATATATGCTCCAGTGGTTTTTACGAAAATTAACTTTGAAAAATATATATTGGGCTACATTGGGCTATATATATGTTAGAGCCCAAATGTAGCCCAATGTAGCCCAAAGATGGCCACCAGAGACAAAAAAAAACAAATGCAGCCCAAATATCAGCCAGATGTAGCCCAACTATAGCCCAGTGACAGAATGTCCCAGAGTGTTCTAAAGAACAACTAGAGCGCTAACAGTCTTACTTATGACAAAAGTATGGCACACCTGAAGTCATCTTGATTGGAATAAAGTGGTAACACTTAATACATTTAATTTGAAAAGGAACAAAATGAGGGGTTTCATTTTGCCATAGAAATGTTATATATATATATATATATCCAAGTTCCTAGGTTGCTCCAAAGGGTTGCGGTCGGCCCCGTGGGAAGTGGCGTGAACGCCGGCAGAGCACGCCGGTAACTTCAATTGCCAACACTTCGTCTCACAATGTATCACGCTCTCGGACACCAAGTAAACGCCAGAGATCAGCAAGGTCCAAGGGTGTTTATTGACACCTTACGACATGTTTCGGCTTACGAGAAGCCTTGTTCACGTAAGTTTGTGCAACGCATCTGTACAGTGTAAATACTGAACAACAACATCGACAAAGGACACAGGTCGCAAGTCACATGACAAAAAAGTGGGTCGGCCATATTGGAATGGTCAAGTTATGCTGTTAATGCGTCTTAACCAACATAACACATGCACATATATGTGAAATCAACTAGAATCGATGAGTCATGGTCATGACACAAAGTATATTTAGACAGATCAAATTAATGCATATGGTTGATATGTGCATACAAACGAGACAAGTGCAGTCTGTGTTGGCGCTCGCGTTATAAGGCCAGGCAAGATCGTGAATGATATATTGGAGGTGACCAACATGCATGGCACTTAAGGTAGAAGACTGTCCAAATGGATGACAGTGTCTAAGCCAGTTACTAGGTAAAATACCTGGATTCCCATAGTGCCTGCAGTGAAATTCAGTAGGCGGCGAAGACACTGTCATCCATTTGGACAGTCTTCTACCTTAAGTGCCATGCATGTTGGTCACCTCCAATATATCATTCACGATCTTGCCTGGCCTTATAACGCGAGCGCCAACACAGACTGCACTTGTCTCGTTTGTATGCACATATCAACCATATGCATTAATTTGATCTGTCTAAATATACTTTGTGTCATGACCATGACTCATCGATTCCAGTTGATTTCACATATATGTGCATGTGTTATGTTGGTTAAGACGCATTAACAGCATAACTTGACCGTTCCAATATGGCCGACCCACTTTTTTGTCATGTGACTTGCGACCTGTGTCCTTTGTCGATGTTGTTGTTCAGTATTTACACTGTACAGATGCGTTGCACAAACTTACGTGAACAAGGCTTCTCGTAAGCCGAAACATGTCGTAAGGTGTCAATAAACACCCTTGGACCTTGCTGATCTCTGGCGTTTACTTGGTGTCTGAGAGCGTGATACATTGTGAGACGAAGTGTTGGCAATATATATATATATATATATATATATATATATATATATATATATATATATATATATATATATATATATATATATATATATATATATATATATATATATATATATATGTATTACCTACTGGCGGTCGCCAGTAGGTATATATAGTTAGGATTTTTTTGAATAGGGATTTCTGAAAATTCTATGTTGAATAACGGAATTGGCTGAAATTTTCAGGAAAATGGCACATTTTATTTCCGAGCGTCCCCTGAAAGTTTGGGGGGGGTTTCGTCAAGCAGGGGCCGAGAAAAAAGGGGGGTCCCAAAACGTGTTTTTAACATTGAGTTTTCCATAGGGCGGTTCGACTCACTTTTAGCTCGAACGGCTGAATGGATTTCTATGAAACTTGGCAAAATTGTAGAGACTGTTTGCCCGATGTGCCTTTGCTAGGTCTCAAGATATGTGCTCCAGTGGATTTTGAGAAATTAACGTTCAAAAAAATATATATATCTGTGACAGCGTCCCGGTTAGCGCCCCGGTTCACGTACCAGACGCGTAACGGAACTTCGCGAGGAGAAGCGGATTGGCTCTCCGGTGACTCTCAACATTCTAAACAGTCGGGAGCGGCCGCCATCCTGTCTCTCGGTAGGATCGAGAGACAAGAGGTAGAAATAAACGAAGGGGGAAATGAATGAAAGGGGGCAAGGTAGACCCCTCCTGACCCCCTAGGATTGATGTGGGGGCTATTAAAGGGCCCCGCGGGGCAAAAAAAAAATATATATATATTTTTTTTTCGCGGTGTAAGCGCTACCCGGTACGCGAACCGGGTAGCTCACCGGTAGCGTAACGGGAGTCGACCATCTTGTGTTTCGGACAAATTTAGTCACAAGATGGAGGATAAACAATGTTGGGAATGGGTATAAGGGGGCACGGGAGACATATCCTGACCCCCTAGGTTTTCTGAGGGTGGCTGAGGTGGCCCATATATGTAAAAAAAAAATCAAATTCAAATTCAAATTTTCGCACGGTTAGCGCCCGGTCCGCGCACCGGGTAGCATTCCGGAAAGCGTAACAAGGGGAAATCCAAGGGAAATAGTAAAATAATATTTTAGAGTGCTTTGAGGTAGGGTAGCTCTGAATAGAGCTGTTGTGTTGTGTGGGTGATGTAAGTACCAACATGTAGGTACCAATGAAGAGTCTAAAATTCAATGTACACCGTCTCCTCTGTAGATATTTTGTATGTTCTAATATGGGTTATTTAAATGTAAATGTGTGGAAAAGCACTTCATGCTTTAAAGCAATTGTATTTTTGAACTGAGTGTTCTTTCCTCTTAGTCCTCCTCTTTGGTTTTTTTCCCCCACACTCTTCTTCAGCATGATAGTTGATAAATTCGTTCCCTCAAAAAATGTATATACATAAAAAAATTATATTAAATACATATAAAATATATTTTTCCTTTAAAAGAAGAATACATTTTACAGCTTTTGATATTTGCTATTAAAAAACCATTGAAATTCACTGAAAAAACCATAGGTTATAGACCATATATAGTTAGGAATTAGCATTTACAAAACCTTGAAAATTCACTGAAAAAACCATAGGTTATAGACCATATATAGTTAGGAATTAGCATTTACAAAACCTTATTTTACTCACACAAAACCATTGAAATTCGCATATATAGTTAGTTGCACTAACTATATATCGCGCACCCGCAATCCACTGCTGATCATGTCACATATTACATAATTCATGACATGGTCAGTGACATCACTGATGACATCACTGATGACATCTCAAATTCAAGACACAGTTTAGAGTGCTAAATTCATACAGTACATGATGTAATAAACAGTACACCAAAAATTCACTAAATGGCATCCAATTCGCATACTTGCCTCTCTGTCTCCACCTCTTTTTGTAACCAGGACAGATTCAATTGCATAATATTTTAGGCACTGAGGCCTACTGTTGTGACATGCCTCAAAGTGCCTGGCAACTGGGTAGGTTTGATCTTTATTCGTGATAGCGCATAGGTGCTGTAAAATCCTCTTATGGATCTGCAGCTTGCTACTTCCTATATACTTGAGTTGACAATCACATTCCAATATGTAAACACAATACTCAGTTCTACAGGTAAGATGTTGTTTAATTTCCCTAGTAGTCTTTGGAATTACAGTGGTGTATTTCTTGGTATTCACACCATGTTGGCACGCCTTGCATGCCAGACACTTATAGAAACCCCAGCTGATTGGCCGCCATGGTTCTTTGCCAAGATGTTCCTCACTATTTTTGGAAAGAATAGTGCCCATACTCAAACCTTTACGGTAAGTTATTGACGGATTTGAGGGCATCAATTCTCCAATTAGTGGGTCATCTTGAACAAAATGCCAATTTCTTCTAACAATACTCCTAAGTTCTTTTTCCTGCTTTGAGTACGTTATTATTAATCTTACTGGACTGGCATTTCCACTTTGTGATATACTTGGTTTCTGATTGTATTTTAACAATTCTCCTCTTGCTTTTAGCCGTGACTTTCTTAGGGCGGTTTGTATAGTCTTAATACTATAACCCCTATCCACAAATCTCATTAAGCTTTCATTTTGCTTCATTATTACTACAAATACGGCGGATGCGAAGCATCTCACCATACGGTATAGATTTGATCAAATGCTGTGGTTGGGCACTCGTTGCGTGTAAAAGAGTGTTCCCCACCGTCGGTTTTCTAAAAAGGGTAGTATTAAGAACATTATTTGATAATAAAACCTGCACATCTAAGAATGTCACCGATTCCTTACTTATGCTAGAGGTAAAATTCAAGTTAAGATCATTTTCATTAATTTCCTGTATGAAAGTTAAAATACTTTCTTCAGAACCATGCCACACAATAAAAAGATCATCAATAAAACGAAGCCATGAGATTATATTTGATGTGCAATACTGCTCAAATTTGCGTCTGAGGACCAGTTCCTCCCACCACCCCATGAACAGGCACGCATAACTTGGGGAGAAACTGGCCCCCATTGCCACACCCTGAACCTGTTGGAACATTTGTCCATTAAACATGAAGTAATTATTCTCAAGGCAGAAAGACAACATTTCCAAAAGCATTTTTGTATGATGGGCTAGTTCCATTGGCCTGCTGCTAAGATAATACTCACATGCACGCAGGCCATCCCTATGCTTTATGCATGTATATAAAGAACTGACATCCAATGTTACTAGCAGCAGGTCTGGTGTCCACACGATCTCCTCTAATTTACGCAAAAAGTCACTAGAGTCCTGTACGTAGGATTTTAAGGATTTCATGTGCGGCTGTAGAAAATAGTCAATGTACCTTGAGAGGTTTTCCAAAGGACCGCCACATGCCGCAATAATTGGTCTTCCCGGCGGTACAGTGATGTTTTTATGGACCTTAGGTATAAAGTATATGTATGGGACCAGTGGGTGGTCCTTCTTTATGTACTTGAACTCATCCCCACTTAGCATACCAAGTCCCTTCCATGCCACTAGATTCCTGCATAGATTTTCCAACATGGTCCTATATTTATGTGGGTTGCTTTTTATATAACATTGGATGTCATCCAGTTGTCTGTGCACCTCCTCAAGATAATTTTTGATGGGCCACAGAACAATATTCCCGCCTTTATCGGAATTCCGAACTATCACTTCAGCATCCTTTAACTTAGTTGCCAGTTGGTTCAGTTTTCTCTTTTGGTTCGTGTATTGTCGCTTATTATCATTGCTGTTTTGAGCCAACATTTTAATTTGTCGCACCATTGCGTCACTGAAAGCATCAAGCCCATCCCGTGCAGCAAGGGGGATATACTTAGATTTAGGCTTAAATGGGGTTCTTGGCTTCTTTTGTCCACTTAACGGCACTATTTCTTGTTTCCCCATATTTTCCTCACTCCCTAGCTGACACATATCATGGAACAGGTTCAAATCGCTAACTGCCAGTTCTGAGGTGCTTGTCCCAGATTTTGATGGTGCCATATTTGGGCAAACTGTTTTGTGCACACATTGCTTTTTTAATTTTAGTTTCCGTATATATTGATAGATATCAGCCCTAGTCCTTGTATATGAGAAGTTCGATTCAGGGCAAAAGCTTAGACCCAGACTCAAGAGTTGCCGCTCTACTGATGATAGGACCATGGAGCTTAGATTTATTATGGATTTTGCTTGTAATTGTTCCATAGTTTGCTGCATCTGCAGGCTCTCACCACTTAGTGAATCAAATGCAGAGCTTGTGGCTAGGGCTGGGGCTTCCTGGTTCCTCCACGACCCCGTCCGCGTTTGGTCACATCTCCTTTGTTTGGCGGCTTTTCTCCTGCCCCTCCTGCGCTGGGATTTGGTTGCGTTGTTTTTCCCTGGAAGTGCGATCTCGGGGTATCTTTCCTGCTGTCTTTTAAAACCGCCAACTCTTCCCCCAAGGTTAACACAACATTACTTTTGCTTCTTGCATTCTCATTGTCAGAACCACTCTCTGCAGCAGAGCTGTATACAGATATATCATCAGTTTCCGGTGAGGCTGACACTTTACTTGCTGCACCTCGTTTACTGGCTGTGGATGCTCTAAAATTGTCATAACGGCGAGCAAAAGTAAATATTTGGCCGTTGGCATAATCGTCTCTGTCTCTTTTAAACTTATATATTTTCCTGGTCTTGATTTTCTCCTCCTCTTTGGACAATCTTGTTGTCATTTCATCCCTCATTTTTGTGGATTGTGGGGTTTCCTTGTCGCCTAATTGTGTTTTAATTTTCTCCTCAAGCGCATCTATCTTTTTTTGAAGCTCCTCCCCATCTATCTCAGCAAATTTTACCAGGATTTGCATCAATTTGCGCGAGGACTCTAAGTTACACTGGCCCCACTCTACCATCATCAGGGGGTTGGGTGCCTCGTAGCTGGGGTCCAGCATTATGCGTAACCCCCTAGGGACTCTTCCAACGTCGAGGTATCTTTTCAAAGAGCGGGCTTCCCACCATTTGGACTGTTAATTTCGTTTTAGCTTCTCCAGCTCTTTGAACAAGTCCCTGATGTTGTTGTTTTCCGCACTCCTTTGCCCCCCTTCCGCCTCCTTGTCAATGTTATTCTCAGTTTCTATTTCATCAGAGAACATCTCCTGTGCGGCGAGCTCCCGGGCCCTCCGTACATCGCCTGACATGTTCAGTCTGTTTGACACTGACTTTACGTGCTGTATCTGCACAGTTAACCGGCCCCAATTTCCAAGAAGTCTCTGTCGGCACTATGCCAACAATGGTCGGTTAAGCGTGTACCTCCTCTATCCGTATGATCGTCACTGTATGTGTGAATTTGTCCTTACCACGGGCCGCGTTTTCCGATGGATGTACAAGGGGTCTCGCCGCCTGTTCTCTCGAACGACACCACGGGTCCCACTCTTGGCGTCCTGGTCTACCGCAGCCTCAGGGTCAGAGATTACTTCCGGTGCTTACTCCCACCGGTTGACGATCAGTTTCGGATGGCTTCACTCCTTCCCTTGAATGGGATTCGAAAAGTGCCCCCGGGGTCCCCGCCAAAACACTTCTCCGTACGGAGAGGGTGTAGCAGATGCCTGGTGACTGTAGACTGCTCGCCGTGAAGCCTGCTTACAGAGGAGGGGGTCCAATACCGGCAACAGTCCAATGCCGGTGAATTATCTGCAATACCTCGCAGCAGCTGCGCTCTCCATTACGAATTACGAGGCAAGGACCAACTTTTTACCAGCATACATTTATTTGTCAAACAGACAGACTGCCATGACGCATTTCGGCCGTCCCAGCGGCCTTGGTCACATGGCGTTACAGAGTGCTCAACCCTTTTTAAAGTGCAAGTGCAGTCACATGTCAATTGATGGATACAGAAAAAATACTATCAGTATAAATACATGTCTTTTATAATTGTAATTACATTTCTAACTGTATAAATACATAAAAGACTTTATATTGATTTTAGACATTGTTGCTGAAAATGTCTATAAAATGTTTTGGAATAAAAAATATAGCGTATTACATTCACATTGCGCTATTAATAATATATATATATGCATTTTGGGACCTGTAGGCGCTAGCTACTGGGCGTCCATCGGGAGACGATTGCAACGTATCACCACTGGAGGGGGCGGAACAAGCATCGAGCAGCAAGGAGGAGGAGGGTATTTAAACAGATGATGTATTATTGGCTGCGTCCTTGACAAACACCCCAGGCGCTGAAGAAGGCTTACCATATGCCGAAATGCATTCGCCAGGTCGGCTGCTTCCACAATAAAGCTGGCTCTAATTGGCTCCCCTTATGTGGCCTCGTCTTTATTTTTTGGAGGAAGGTTTCTTTTGGATGTATATATATATATATATATATATATATATATATATATATATATATATATATATATATATATTACCTACTGGCGGTCGCCAGTAGGTAGTTATAGTTAGGATTATTTTCAATGCAAAATCTCAACATTCTATTGTGAATACCTTTCACGCTGGTTGAGGAATCTGCCTGAAAATTTCCTCAAATTTGCCTCTCGGCGCCCCGGTCCTTCCCTGATAGTTTGGGGGGATTTATCAAGCGGGCCGAGATAAAAGGGGGGTCCCAAAACGTGTTTTCCCCATGTTAATTTCCATAGGGCGGTCGACCGGCTGGAATGGATTTCCACCAAACTTGGCAAAATTGTAGGGACTGGTAGCCCAATGTGCCTTTGCTATGTCTCAAGATATGTGCTCCAGTGAATTTTGAGTAATTTAGGTAAAAAAATATATATATATCTATGGCCGAGCCCCGGTACGCGCACCGGGGAGCGCACCGGGCGCGCTACGCGACTTGCGCACGGAAAGCTGATTGGCTCTTGAGTGTTTGTAAACATTCCAAACAGTCCGGAGCGGCCGCCATCTTGTGTCTCGGTAGGATTGAGACACAAGAGGTGGCAAAAACAAAAGTGGAAAAGACCATAAGGGGGCAGAGTAGACCCCCTGACCTTTCCTGGGGAAAAAGAATGACAGATTTTTTTTAAAATGTAGCCTTTTTTTATAAATTTGAGGTAGTTCTAAAAAGAACTGTTTTTTTCTTCTTTTTGTTGTTTAATTTTTTTATTGTTTTTTTGAACATTTTTTACTTTTTTTGGCTTTTCTGAACAGTTTTATATTTTTATAGTATTTTCTTTGGGGAGAAACAAAAAACAGGGAATTGAAAATGGCTCAACTGGAGCACAAAAAAAATTAGGAAAAATTATGGTTTCCTCAGGCATTTGTGGTTATCAATAGCAACATTAATTAGTGTGATGCTTTGCTGACCATAACTAATTGTTTTGTTGCAATATATACAAACAATTTTGTAATCCTTTAACTTTGTTTGTATATTTGGGACTGTCTCCCTTGCCTCTGGACCCGATGGAGTGGGTTCTTTGGATGTTGAGGCTCTGGATGTTGATTGGGGTAGCTTACTGCAGAGGTCCCTTAGCTCTGCTGAAGAATAGTTGTTAGGGTGCAAACGCATCATGTGCTGAATCATAGTATGATTCCCAAAGGAATATTTTTTGTTAGGGTTCCCCCTGGACAGCTCAGCACCACAGATCAGACAAGTCACCTTTGCAGCGTTGACTTTTTTGAATCCCCTTGGGATTTTTGAAAAACTCCCATATGAAGTGCTCTTTTGGTTTGTATGGAGGATTATCTTCAGGCAGGTACTCCCTTGTCTGTTGCTCCTCTTCATCATCCTCCTGCTCTTCTTCTTGACCACCAATGTGATCTTCTGGTGGTCTTTTTGATGGTGGTGGTGGTGGTGGTGGTGGTGGTGGGGCAGATGCTCCAGCTGCTGATATGACTGTAGCCATCTCTGTAAGGAAAAAGCAGGTCTTCCTCACTCAAATAACAAAGTGAGAATGAGGAAAAAAGGTGGGGGCTTTGATCATTTGGAAAACAAAACTATTCTGAACCAATGAAAGGTGTTATTTTCAAGTCACATGATCCGGGCTTTCATCATTTGGAAACTAAAACTGATCTGAACCAATAAAAAGTGTTATATTCAGATCACATGACCCGACGCGCTTACGCTACGCGCCCCGGGGCGCGCTCGGTGGCGCTTACGATGCGCGATTGTATGAGCTCGGGTGCTTCCGGGTGCGGTTACGCCGTGCGTCATATGACGTATCACGCGGCTACGAGATACGTCACGATGTTGTTTTCGTTCGCGGCAATAGCGCTAACGGGATGCTCCCAGGTACGCGCCCCGGGGCGCGCCGTAACACTGCGCTCGTGAGCGCATCGGTACGCGCACCGGGAGCGCTCCAGGGTGAAAAAAAAAATATATATATATGAATATACTTATTTATTTTTAAAAAAATTACCTTTCTTAGCTATAGACATTTGCTATTAAATAACCTTAGAAATACACTAAAAAATACATAGGTTTGAGGCCCTATATATAGTTAGGAATTAGCATTTAAAAAGCCTATGAAATTCACTGAAAAAACCATAGGTTTCACACCAGTTATAGTTAGCTGGAAATTTTACTGACATAAAACCATTGAAATTCCACGTTATAGACTCACTATAACTTGCGCGCCTGCAATGCACTGCTGATGACGTCACATATTACATGTAATATGTGACGTCATCAGCAGTGCATTGCAGGCGCGCAAGTTATAGTGAGTCCAACTAACTATAACGTGGAATTTCAATGGTTTTATGTCAGTAAAGTTTCCAGCTAACTATAACTGGTGTGAAACCTATGGTTTTTTTCAGTGAATATATATATATATATATATATATATATATATTCACTGAAAAAACCATAGGTTATAGTCTATATATAGTTAGGAATTTGCATTTACAAAACCTTGAAAATTCAATGAAAAAACCATTGGTTTTAGGCCATATATAGTTAGGGATTTGCATTTACAAAACCTTATTTTACTCGCATAAAACCATTGAAATTCCATATATAGTTAGATGCGCTAACTATATATCGCGCACCCGCAATCCACTGCTGATGATGTCACATATTACATCATTCATGACATGGTTAGTGACATCACTGATGACATCACTGATGACATCTCAAATGACATCACTGATGACATCACTGATGACAACATCCAGTGACTGTATGTTTCTGTAAAGTTAAAATATGTCTTACATATTGAAGAATGAGTGGATGTATAAGTGTCTGAATGAAGGATTTAGTAGGTGCATGACTGACTGTATGAGTGAGTGATTAAATGTGTCTCACTGAGTGCATGGGTTAGTGACTAAATTGTCTTAATTTGTGCATCATTATGTCTGTTGTTCTGTAAACTGTTGCATGTGTTGATAAGTAGCTATATGAGTAACTATATGGGTTATTGATTGGTTGCCCAAGTATTTGTATGGGAGATTGAGTGTGTGTGTGGGTGGTTGGGAGGTGTAGGACTCTGTGCATGGATGTGTGAGCAGTTGATTCACTAGATGATTGGTTTCAAAAGTGCATGTGGAAACAGCTGTATGGGCGGTTGACTGTGTGCATGAGTGTATTGGTGAGTGAATGGATATCTCAGTGCTACATGTCAAAGTAAGTACATATGTAAAACATAGTACATGTGAGAGTTGACATATATAAATAACTGTGCATAAGAGCCAGTGAATGTGTGAGTGGCTGTATGGATCATTGTGAACCTGTATCAGGGATTGTATAAGAGAGAAAATATGTGTTAGTATATGTTTGAATAAGTAAGGTGTGTATAACTGTATAGTTGAGGAAATGGAGGTGTGATTGATTCTTTGCATGACTGACTAGGTGTGTGAGTAACTCCATGGATGAGTGACAGTCTGAGAGTGTCTGTTTACACTGATTGTATCTAAGGTTATATTAGAGTCTGAAGAGGTTCATCGTATTATCACATGAATGATATCATCAGTGATGTGATCAGTAATGTCAAATGAGATGTTATCAGTGATGTCATCAGTGATGTCATTTGAGATGTCATCAGTGATGTCATCAGTGATGTCACTAACCATGTCATGAATGATGTAATATGTGACATCATCAGCAGGGGATTGCGGGTGCGCGATATATAGTTAGCGCATCTAACTATATATGGAATTTCAATGGTTTTATGCGAGTAAAATAAGGTTTTGTAAATGCAAATCCCTAACTATATATGGCCTAAAACCAATGGTTTTTTCATTGAATTTTCAAGGTTTTGTAAATGCAAATTCCTAACTATATATAGACTATAACCTATGGTTTTTTCAGTGAATTTCAATGGTTTTTTAATAGCAAATATGAAAAGCTTTAAAATGTCAAGTACGTGATAGATAAAAACATTTTCGTATTTATGCACGCTGATGTGCTTTGAACGCTGCACCCCCCTTCCCCTCTCTTTTCTCTTAGGAGTACTCTCTCTTTGTAGATAGTGAAGGGTAGTTAACGCAGGCCTTTGCCCCATTGTAATCCGTCGTGCCTGCTTCTCTCTCCATTTGATTGATTGTTATCCAAGCATTTACTGTTTTAGAATTGGTTCTCTTTGGTTCATTCTCTATTTACAAACAAGCACAGAGTCGCAATACTCTGTTTAGTCTTTGCAGATAGTGAAAAATCGTTTAAAAAAACAAATGGAATCGAGCAAAATCAGTAGGCCACTAATGGGATCTCTTTTTGACCTCGCTAAAATAGAAACATTAACCACAACCCCTCATGAGAAATACGAAACTAGTGAGATGAACTGAGCTCCACACCATGAGGGCTGCAAGACAGCTCGGCTCCGTCACCCATCCCGCCCAAAATAACGACAAACCCTATGCAAATATTAAAAATATAGACAACACACCAGCAAAGAAACAGGGTAAAACATTTTATTAAATAACTATTTACATAACGTTGGTTTATAAGATGATGTCAGTAGTGGACCGATGTGTGAATAGGTCGGAAGTAGCACAAGGCGCCAAGATCCGGATGGAAAGTCCTGGATGTTGGGTGCCATAGTTCAGAGTTCTGAGTTTGAGCCTTTTTCAATGCCTGTGCTTTGTTGTTTCCCCTCCATCAAAAACAAAAAAAAATATAAAACTGTGCAAAAATACAAAAAAATCAAAAAATGTTTACAAAAGCAGTGCTTGTAAGACTGTCTGAAGCTTATTTCCACCTACTGCAGCTTCACTATTCTCAAAGTAAGTGAGGGTCGTTTGTGGACCTGACTGCATTTGAAAACAATGTTATATGGTACCTCCCTAAACCGCTTGACGGAGGCCCCCGAGGGGCGGTGTGATGGCACGGACTCGGAGAAGACGCTTGGCTCCGACCCCCTCCCCAAGTCTTATAGCACTGGTGTAGCTTGAGATCGCCCCCGACATAGGCGGCCGGCTCCCTGGGTCCGGCGGAAATTTTTGCCTTTTGATGACTCTTCTATTCTGGACTTTGTCCCACAATCCGTTTGACCTGAAGACACGCTGTAGTGGGGCGCCCCTTTACCGTTTTAGTTGCCATTCCGCCCGCTTTTGCTACACTGTGCCTCTTCCGCCATTCAGCTGTTTACCGCCCGCTCTTGCGACTACAGCGTCTCGCTCACCATGTAGTTAAGTTGCTCCCGCTCTTGCGGTGCAGCGATAGGCGGCTGCCACAGGACTCTCAAAATGGCGGCCGGCTCTTCGGTTTTAGGCCAGGTCCACTAAAATGGCCCTGGGACACCATGGAACTCGGACGCTTCCCTGATAGGGCTTGGGTCCCATTCTCGAAAGCGTCCCCTCAGCCTTGAAGATTCTACAAAAGTCTTGGGGGCCCCCGACTCCCGCAGGCTTCTGGTGGGGAGCGGCTGCCATGTCTGCTCGTGAAATGGCCACGACGGAGCTACGAGATGGTAGTGCTCGCATGCTGACGCCAGCTTTAGTCTGAAACATCCAGCAACACTGTAGTCTACCAATTCGATCAGTTCCGGTAGCGCCCCAACATGACCCGGAAGAGAAGAACTTGCCCTCCCCTCTTTGACTGATGGTTCTTGTTGCCTGTCCCCTCTGTTGTCATTTAACAGAACTTTTTGGACTGCTGAAAGGGGTTGTGTTCCGAACGCTGGTTGGTGGAGACATTTTGACTATATTCTTGACCTACGTTGTCGCGTAATGCGTTTTATGACACGCCGCGTTAGCGCACCCGGAAGTGATCCGGGGCGCGGCGCGCAGCGCGTAACGTAAGCATAACAGGTCATGTGACTTGTTAATAAAACTTTTCATTGGTTCATTTTACTTTTGTTATTTTAATGATGAAAAGCTTGGTCATATGACCTAAAAATTACGCTTTTTATTGTTTTCGAACATTATTTTTTTTTAAACATATATGTTATAATATTCCAGGCTAATGTACTTTCCCGGAAAATTAACAACTGTCCTGCAAGTAAAATATATTCCTTTTTCGAGAAAAAGGGCGTTTCTTCGTTCCATGACGGAGCCGTTGAGTAAAAGAGACTCGGCCTGCTGTCTTAGTCGCCGATACGCCTGATTATCAGATTCTTATCGATCACTTTATGTTGCAGGAGTGGAAAACACAACTGCCCTTGACCATTTATCTTTACTGCGTTCCTACATATTATACCTTTTATCCGTCATGTAATTGGACTGCTTTATTTCACTTGCCTTTTACTGAAACGAAAACAGTGACTAAAAGTAAAAACTTTACCAATCTAAATACTACTACCGTGTTTTGTTTTAAAAACCTTTATTGTGAAAATGTCAGTATACAAATACGGGCCTATAACCACGTGGGCCGGCCACGGAGCAAACTGAAATCATATATGATGAGGAGACATTTACACTGTAGAGGAACGTAATGAGCGGGCCATTAGGTTGCAAGAACTAAGGTGTCTAACAGTTGCGGAATCGGTGGACGTACATTTTGTAATTAAAATAAGACAGGGCCACTTACAATAAAATTTTCTAGATATACATTTGCGGGCAAGGAGTTACGAGTCCCATTTATACCGGCGCCATTTTGGGCGAGGCCGGGCAGGTCCAAGATATAGTCAAAATGTCTCCACCAACAATCGGCCAGACCAGAACCCCTTTCGGCCCTGTATGCTACAAGATGGTGTCTTCCATTCAGAAAATATTGTTGGCAGCATTTTGAAAGGAAAGTTAAACAGCCGTTCTCCTAGTGAGTCTCACATTGTTACATTTAGGAAGAATGTTGAAGAGTAATATGTGGAAAATCTGAAGCCATTTTTCTACAAACTCTCAATCAGCCTTGGATGGAAAAAAAAATCCTGAAGAATGTACAAACTGAAAACCAATTTTTGTCTGTATAGCATCAACAGCAACGCTTGAGTCAGCTTTGTGTCAAGTCGCCATTTTCATTCAATCAATAGCGTCCCCCTGCACACATTCAGGAACCTGGTCGTGTCTTCAGGTGAAACGGATTGTGGGACAAGCAGAAAGGAAAAGGAAAAAAGTTCCGCCGGACCTCGGGAGCCGGCCGCCTATGTCATGGGCGATCTTTGGCCACACCAGGGCAATAGTGAAGCTGCAGCAGGTGCAAAAGAGCTTCAGACAGTCTTACAAGCACTGCTTTTCTAAACATTTTTTTGTATTTTTGCACAGTTTTATATTTTTTTTGTTTTTGATGGAGGGGAAACAACAAAAAACAGGCATTGAAAAAAGCTCAACAGTGCAGGGCGCCTTGTGCTGGTTCCGACCTATTCACACATCGGTCCACTACTGACATCACCTCATAAGCCAACGGGGCACCCCACACTGACTTTCGGCGCAGCATTGTAGGATGGCCACACCAGTGCGGCAACTTGCTGGACACCACCTCGGTGCCATCCGGATCTCGGCGCGTTCGAGTCACTGTACCGCAAGAGTGACCGGAACTCAGCTGGTCACGCCGTCTTTCGGCGCAGCATTGTAGGATGGCCATACCAGTGCGGCAACTTGCTGGACACCACCTCGGTGCCATCCGGATCTCGGCGCGTTCGAGTCACTGTACCGCAAGAGTGACCGGAACTCAGCTGAACACGCCGTCTTTCGGCGCAGCATTGTAGGATGGCCACACCAGTGCAGCAATTTGCTGGACACCACCTTGGGCAATAGTGAAGCTGCAAAAGGTGCAAATAAGCTTCAGACAGTCTTCAACTTAGTCTGATTCTTATAATAAACTTCAGATAGTCTTACAAGCACTGCTCAGAACTCTCAACTATGGCACTCAACATCCAGGACTTGCCATTCGGATCTTGGCGCCTTGTGCTGGTTACGACCTATTCACACATCGGTCCACTACTGACATCACCTCATAAGCCAACGGGGCACCCCACGCCGACTTTCGGCGCAGCATTGTAGGATGGCCACACCAGTGCGGCAACTTGCTGGACACCACCTCGGTGCCATCCGGATCTCGGTGCGTTGTGCTGCCTTCGGCCTACTGTAGCCGCAAGTGCGGACGCAACTCAGTTGGACGGCGAGTGAAACGCTAAGGGGCGCCGCACTGCAGCCGAGGAGCCTCCATCTTGGGGGAGACGCACAGTCCCCACTGACTGACGCGACCTCACAGGCCAACGGGGCGCTCACGCCGACTTTCGGCGCAGCATTGTAGGATGGCCACACCAGTGCGGCAATTTGCTGGACACCACCTCGTTGCCATCCGGATCTCAGCGCGTTGTGCTGCCTTCGGCCTATTCGCACATCGGTCCGCTACTGACGCCGCCTCACGTGCCAACGGATTTTCTACGCTTTTTGTAGCCCTATGCCGCATAACAGGTCATGTGACTTGTTTATAAAACTTTTCATTGGTTCATTTTACTTTTGGTTTCCTAAAGATGGAAGGCTTGGTCATATGACCTAAAAATAACACTTTTCATTGGTTTAGAACATTTTTTTTTCCCAAACGATGAAAGCCCCACCTTGTTTCTGGATGTTTCAGACTGAAGCTGGCGTCAACATGAGAGCACCACCATCTCGTGGCTCCGTCGTGGTCATTCCGCGAGCAATCATGGCAGCCGCTCCCCACCGGAAGCCTGCGGGAGTCGAGGGCCCCCAAGACTTTTGTAGAATCTTCACGGCTGAGGGGAAGCTTTTCGAGAATGGAGCCCAAGCCCTAGCAGGCAAGCGTCCGAGTTCCAAGGTGTCCCAGGGCCATTTTAGTGGACCAGGCCCAAAACCGAAGAGCCGTCCGCCATTTTAAGAGTCATGTGGCAGCCGCCTATCACTGCACTGCAAGAGTGGGAGCAACTCAACAACATGGTGAGCGAGACGCTGTAGCCGCAAGAGCGGGCGCAACTCAGCTGGATGGCCGCCACCTGGGGAGGCCCGTTCACGCCGCCTCCCCCACACCCCCCCCCCCCGGGCCGCCCCACGCCAATTTTCGGAGCAGCATTGTAGGATACCAAAACCAGTGCGGCAGTTTACTGGACATCACCTGGGTGCCATCAACATCTCAGCGCGTTCTGCTGCCTTGGGACTATTCGCACAACAGACCGCTACTGACGAGGCCTCCCCCCGCACCACCCGGGACGCCCCACGCCAATTTTCGGAGCAGCATTGTAGGATACCAAAACCAGTGCGGCACCCAGGCGACATCACCTGGGTGCCGTCCAGAACTCAGCACGTTGTGCTGCCTTGGGACTATTCGCACAAAAGACAGCTTCTGACAATTGTTGCTTTTTTTGGTGAAAAATGTTTAAATGTTTTTACAGTTTTTGTTCCGTTCATTATATTTAAAAGTTAATAAAGTTTTATAATGTTACTTTGTTGGAGTGTTATATATTTTTTTTTAAACGGGTGAATGGGGCCTTGAATCGGGTTATTGTCATGTGAGGGCTTTGCAAGTGTACTGCTACAGGATCGGACATTTCAAACTCAAATGCACGTTCTTTTTCTTACCTTTCCGAAGCATGGAGCGCAATAGCAGGCAGAGAAAGGGTGATGCAAGTGTTGAACACTGCCTAGCCTGGAAGTTGCTGGCATTACCTCCCCCCTCCCCCCGCCCGCTCCTGAAAGAGGACACACACACACCGCCGCCCCGAGTACTTCACAGATCTTTAAAAGACCATGCGCTTGTTTATGAGGCTTAAATGGTTTATCACCCCTTCTAGAACCCCTGCATCGACCCTCTGACGTTTCCTGGAAGAATTACCACGTAACACAATACCAAGCCCTGTCAGCTGAAACCCCCGAGGAATCATGGGGCATATTATCAAGGGGGTTTATCTCCGCTTTTTTGGCTTTAAAAGCCAAGAAAGCGGAGATAAAATTATCTCCCTATTACCAAGCTGTCGCTAACACCAGTTAGTGACAGCTAAAAGGAGATAGCGACCATCGTGGGCCCCGCTTTGCATGTCAGTGATAGTGCCCTGAGCAGTTCTTAGCCATGTTATCCAATGGGAGGTGGATAACATGGCTAAGAGCATTTGCTCGATAATACATGAATATCGCTGACTTTTCAGCGATATTCATGCATTTCGGCCGTTTTTTATCGCATTTGCGATAAACCTTGCTAATAGCAAGGTTTATCTGCGATAAAAATCGCCGATGTGCGGCGATAATTTTTGTCTCTAAACAAGTTAGAGACAAAAATTATCGCTAGTTGTTGGTAATATGTCCCCCGGGTTTTTGCTTGCAGAAATCGGGAGGCGGGAGACTAGCACTGAAATCAGTAGTCTCACGCCTGAATCGGGAGGGTTGGCATGTCTAGATTCTCTACAGCTGGGGCCATAAACTACATCCGCAGGGGTAGGTGATAGCCTGGGACCAGCCTGGCATCTAAAATGGCTGCCGTGCACGACAAAATTGTGGCATTGGAAAAAAGGCAAGATGGCGCAGACAATGTTTATCAATAAGGATTCATTTATAACAAAATATTTTATCGCAGTGACAAATTGGCGGTCAACACTTCCTGATTTCCATCGAATCGAACGTTAACAGACGTCACGCAGCAAAAAAAATAAAAAGCTCACGCACAGCCGCTGGAAGAGATGTATCAACATATATGAGCCTCCTCAGCCACCCTCATGAAACATAGGGGATTAGGATACGTCTCCCGCACCCCCTTATACCTAGTAATTTAATTAAAACGAAGCACAAAATGGCGAATTCCGGTTTCGCTACCAGTTTGCGGCCCAGTTCGCGGCCCGTGAAGCGCTTCTACCGTGAAAAATCATTTTTTTTTTTATTTTCCTCACGGGACCCTTTAATAACCCCAACAACATTCCTAGGGGGTCAAGAGGGGTATACCTTGCCCCCTTTCATTAAATTCCCCCTTCGTTTTTCACCTCTTCTTCTCTCTCGATCCTACCGAGAGATAAGATGGCGGCCGCTCCGGACTGTCACGCAGCAAAAAAAAAAAAAGCTCACGCACAGCCGCTGGAAGAGATGTATCAACATATATGAGCCTCCTCAGCCACCCTCATGAAACATAGGGGATTAGGATACGTCTCCCGCACCCCCTTATACCTAGTAATTTAATTAAAACGAAGCACAAAATGGCGAATTCCCGTTTCGCTACCAGTTTGCGGCCCAGTTCGCGGCCCGTGAAGCGCTTCTACCGTGAAAAATCATTTTTTATTTATTTTCCTCACGGGACCCTTTAATAACCCCAACAACATTCCTAGGGGGTCAAGAGGGGTATACCTTGCCCCCTTTCATTAAATTCCCCCTTCGTTTTTCACCTCTTCTTCTCTCTCGATCCTACCGAGAGATAAGATGGCGGCCGCTCCGGACTGTCACGCAGCAAAAAAAAAAAAAGCTCACGCACAGCCGCTGGAAGAGATGTATCAACATATATGAGCCTCCTCAGCCACCCTCATGAAACATAGGGGATTAGGATACGTCTCCCGCACCCCCTTATACCTAGTAATTTAATTAAAACGAAGCACAAAATGGCGAATTCCCGTTTCGCTACCAGTTTGCGGCCCAGTTCGCGGCCCGTGAAGCGCTTCTACCGTGAAAAATCATTTTTTTTTTTATTTTACCCACAGGACCCTTTAATAACCCCAACAACATTCCTAGGGGGTCAAGAGGGGGATACCTTGCCCCCTTTCATTAAATTCCCCCTTCGTTTTTCACCTCTTCTTCTCTCTCGATCCTACCGAGAGATAAGATGGCGGCCGCTCCGGACTGTTTAGAATGTTGACAGACACCGAAGAGCCAATCAGCTTTCTGCGCGCAAAGTTCCGTTTCGCGAAAAGTAAGCGGACCGGATCGCTGCCCAGAGCGCTGTTACAGATATATATCTTGATTTAAACGTTAATTTCTCAAAATCCACTGAAGCACATATATTGAGACCTAGCAAAGGCACATCGGGCTAACAGTCCCTACAATTTTGCCAAGTTTCGTGAAAATCCATTCAGCCGTTCGAGCTAAAAGTGAGTCCAACCGCCCTATGGAAATTAACATGGGAAAAACGTGTTTTGGGACCCCCCTTTTTTCTCGGCCCCCCCTCGACAAAAACCCCCCCAAATTTTCAAGGGCTGCTCAGAAACAAAATGTGCCATTTTCCTGAAAATTTCAGCCGATTCCGTCCACAAACGCCAAAGTTATTAGACATAGAATTTTCAAAAATGCCATAGGGAAAAAATCCTAACTATATATACCTACTGGCGATAGCCAGTAGGTAATATATATATATATATATATACACATATATATATATTCACTGAAAAAACCATGGGTTATAGACCATATATAGTTAGGAATTACAAAACCTTATTTTACTCACACAAAACCATTGAAATTTGCATATATAGTTAGTTGCACTAACTATATATCGCGCACCCGCAATCCACTGCAGATGATGTCACATATTACATCATTCATGACATGGTCAGTGACATCACTGATGACATCTCAAATGACATCACTGATGACATCACTGATGACAACATCCAGTGACTGTATGTTTCTGTAAAGTTAAAATATGTCTTACATATCGAAGAATGAGTGGATGTATAAGTGTCTGGATGAAGGATTCAGTAGGTGCATGGCTGACTGTATGAGTGAGTGATTAGATGTGTCTCACTGAGTGCATGGGTTAGTGACTAAACTGTCTTAATTTGTACATCATTATGTCTGTTATTCTGTAAACTGCTGCATGTGTTGATCAGTAGCTATATGAGTAACTATATGGGTTATTGATTGGTTGTCGAAGTATTTGTATGGGAGACTGAGTGTGTGTGTATGGGTGGCTGGGAGGTGTGTGACTCTGTGCATAGATGTGTGAGCAGTTGATTCACTAATGTATGGGTTCAAAAGTGCATGTGGAAACAGCTGTATGGGCTGTTGACTGTGTGCATGAGTGTATTGGTGAGTGAATGGATATCTCAGTGCTACATGTCAAAGTAAGTACATATGTAAAACACAGTACATGTGAGAGTTGACATATATAAATAACTGTGCATAAGAGCCAGTGAATGTGTGAGTGGCTGTATGGATCATTGTGAACTTGTATCAGGGATTGTATAAGAGAGTAAATATGTGTTAGTATATGTTTGAATAAGTAAGGTGTGTATAACTGTATAGTTGAGGAAATGGAGGTGTGATTGATTCTTTGCATGACTGACTAGGTGTGTGAGTAACTCCATGGATAAGTGACAGTCTGTGAGTGTCTGTTTACACTGATTGTATCTAAGGTTATATTAGAGTCTGAAGAGGTTCATTGTATTATCACATAAATGATATCATCAGTGATGTGATCAGTAATGTCAAATGAGATGTCATCAGTGATGTCATCAGTGATGTCATTTGAGATGTCATCAGTGATGTCATCAGTGATGTCACTGACCATGTCATGAATGATGTAATATGTGACATCATCTGCAGTGGATTGCGGGTGCGCGATATATAGTTAGTGCAACTAACTATATATGCGAATTTCAATGGTTTTGTGTGAGTAAAATAAGGTTTTGTAAATGCTAATTCCTAACTATATATGGTCTATAACCCATGGTTTTTTCAGTAAATTTTCAAGGTTTTGTAAATGCTAATTCCTAACTATATATGGTCTATAACCTATGGTTTTTTCAGTGAATTTCAATGGTTTTTAATAGCAAATATCAAAAGCTTTAAAATGTCAAGTACGTGGTAGGTAAAAACATTTTAGTGTTTTAAAGATGGCTCTGGGCAACTGTGGAACTCGGACGCTTGACTGCTAGGGCATGGGCCCCATTCCCAAAAGAGTCCCCTCAGCCTTGAAGATTCTACAACAGTCACCGGGACCCCAACTCCCGTAGACTTCCGGTGGGGAGCGACTGCCATGATTGCTCGCGGAATGGCCACGACGTAGCCACGAGATGGTGGTGCTCTCATGCTGACGCCAGCGTCAGTCTGAAACATCCAAAAACACTGTAGACTACCAATTCGATCACTTCCGGTGGAGCCCCAACGTGACCCGGTAGAGAAGAACTTGCCCTCCCCTCTTTGACTGATGATTCTTGTTACCTGTCCCTTCTGTTGTCATTTAACAGAACTTTTTGGACTACTGAAAGGGGTTGTGTTCCGACCGCTGGTTGGTGGAGACATTTTGACTATATTCTGGACCTGCGTTGTCGCGTAATGCGTCATATGACGCGCCGCGTTAGCGCACCCGGAAGTGCTCCGGTGCGCGAGGCGCAGCTTCCCGGAAGCGATCCAGAGCGCGGCGCGCAGCGCGTAACGTAAGCATAACAGGTCATGTGACTTGTTAATAAAACTTTTCATTGGTTCATTTTACTTTTGTTTTTCTAATGATGGAAGGCTTGGTCATATGACCTAAAAATAACACTTTTCATTGCTTTCGAACATTTTTTTTTCTTAAATGATGAAAGCCCCACCTTTTTTTTTCTCACTCTGACTTGTAAAGCAAAGGACCCAGATGTATTTACAGTTTATCACTAACAATGTTCCAGGCTAATGTATTTTCCCGGGAAATTTACAACTGTCCTGCAAGTAAAATATTCCTATTTCGAGAAAAAGGGCGTTTCTTCGTCCCCTGAGGGAGCCGTTGAACAAAAGAGGCTCGGCCTGCTGTCTTAGTCGCTGATAGGCATGAATATCGGATTCTTATCGATCACTTTATGTTGCAGGAGTGGAAAACACAACAGCCCTTGACCATTTATCTTTACTGCGTTCCTGCGTATTATACCTTTTAACCGTCATGTAAACGGGCTGCTTTATTTCACTTGCCTTTTACTGATTCGAAAACAGTGGCTATTATCCAAAACTTTACCAATCTAGGTACTACTACCATGTTTTGTTTTAAAAACCTTTATTGTGAAAATGTCAGTATACAAATACGGGCCTATAACCACGTGGGCCGGCCACGGAGCAAACTGGAATCGTATATGATGAGGGGACATTTACACTGTAAAAGAACGTAACGGGCGGGCCATTAGGTTGCAAGAACTAAGGTGTCTAACAGTTGCGGAATCGGTGGACGTACATTTTATAATTAAAGTACGACAGGGCCAGTTACAATAAAATTATCTAGATATACATTTGCGGGCAAGTACCATGGGTGACGTTAATTCGAACTTTCAATAGTACAGTAATCAATAACACATCAGAACTTAATATCAATAGGGATGTCCAAATGTTCAATCAGTACTCGTCCCCGCCCGCCATGTGCTTCAAAACTGCATACGTATCTCGTGATATCAAGGTTGGGCAACCAGTACACAACAAGGAGTTACGAGTCCCATTTATACCGGCGCCATTTTTGGCGAGGCCCGGCAGGTCCAGGATATAATCAAAATGTCTCCACCAACCAGCGGTCGGACCTGAACCCCTTTCGGCAGTCCAAAAAGGTTCCGTTAAATGACAACAGAAGAGATAGGCAACAAGAACAATCAGTCAAAAGAGGGTACGCTTTCGGGAATGGGGCCCATGCCCTAGCAGGCAAGCGTCCGAGTTCCAAGGTGTCCCAGGGCCATTTTAGTGGACCAGGCCCAAATCCAAAGAGCTGGCCGCCATTTTGAGAGTCCTGTTGCAGTCGCCTATCGCTGTAGCCGCAAGAGCGGGCGGAACTCAACTGGATGGCGGGTGAGGCACTGTGCCGCAAGAGCGGGCGAAACTCAGCTGGACGGCGAGTGAAACGCTAAGAGGCGCCCCACTGCAGATGAGGTGCCTCCACCTGGGGAGGCGGGAGAGGCCCGTTTGCGCCGCCTCCCCCACCCCCCCCCCCCCCCCCCCCCCCCCGGCACCCCACGCCAACTTTCGGCGCAGCATTGTAGGATGGCCACACCAGTACAACAACTTGCTGGACACCACCTCAGTGCCATCCGGATCGCGGCGCGTTGTGCTGCCTTCGGCCTACTGTAGCAGCAAGTGCGGGCGCAACTCATCTGGACGGTGAGTGAAACGCTAAGGGGCGCCCCACTGCAGATGAGGTGCCTCCACCTGGGGAGGCGGGAGAGGCCCGATTGCGCCGCCTCCCCCCCTCCCCCCGGGCACCCCACGCTGACTTTCGGCGCAGCATTGTAGGATGGCCACAACAGTACAACAACTTGCTGGACACCACCTCAGTGCCATCCGGATCTCGGCGCGTTGTGCTGCCTTCGGCCTATTCGCACATCGGTCCGCTACTGACGCCGCCTCACAGGCCAACGGATTTTGTAGGCTTTTTATAGCCCAAAGCCGCATAACAGGTCATGTGACTTGTTTATAAAACTTTTGATTTGTTCATTTTACTTTTGGTTTCCTAATGATGGAAGGCTTGATCATATGACCTAAAAATAACACTGTTCATTGGATTGAAACATTTTTTTTTCCCAAATGATGAAAGCCCCACCTTTTTTTTTCTCATTTGGCAATCCAAAAAGGTTCCGTTAGATAACAGCAGAGGGGACAGGCAACAAGAACCATCAGTCAAAAGAGGGGAGGGCAAGTTCTTCCCTACCGGGTCACGTTGGGGCTCCACCGGAAGTCATCGAATTGGTAGTCTACAGTGTTTCTGGATGTTTCAGACTGAAGCTGGCATCAGCATGAGAGCACCACCATCTCGTGGCTCCGTCGTGGCCATTCCGCAAGCAATCATGGCAGCCGCTCCCCACCGGAAGACTGCGGGAGTCGGGGGCCCCGATGACTTTTGTAGAATCTCCAAGGCTGAGGGGACGCTTTCGAGAATGGGGCCCAAGCCGTAGCAGGCAAATGTCCGAGTTCAAATGTGTCCCAGGGCCATTTTAGTGGACCAGGCCCAAATCCGAAGAGCCGGCCGCCATTTTAAGAGTCCTTTGGCAGCCGCCTATCGCTGCACCGCAAGAGTGGGCGCAACTCAGCTGAATGGCGGATGAGGCACAGTGCCGCAAAAGCGAGCGCTAAACAACTGGATGGCGAGTGAAACGCCAAGGGGCGCCCCACTGCAGCAGAGGAGCCTCCACCTGGGGAGGCCCGTTCGTTCCGCCTCCCCCCGCCCCCGGGGCGCCCCACGCCGTTTTTCGGCGCAGCATTGTAGGATGGCCAGACCAGTGCGACAACTTACTGGACACCACTTGGGTGCCGTCCGGATCTCGGCGCGTTGTGCTGCCTTCGGCCTATTCGCACAAAGGACCGCTACTGATGCCACCTCACAGGCAGACGGATTTTGCCGACTAAAAGACAAACCAAAGCAGCCCATTGTTGCTTTGAGATGGATGTTGCAGCAGGCTGCCATGTAAATAGTTGTTGAAATTTTTTTTTTTAACGTGTTTACTTTGTTGGAGCGTTGTATATATTTATAAGTTATTAAAGTGTTATAATCCTACTACTTTGTTGGAGTGCTATATATTTTTAATGTGACACATAATTGTGAAGACTTTGATGTACAAAAAGGCATCCCTGGAATCTTCCGCTTCAGGCTCGGTCCCACACACCCTTACAGTGAGAATCCCCTCCCCAATCACAATACAGGATCGTTATCAGATAGTAGGAACGCGTGTGGTGTGACGGATCTCATGGGGTGGGGGCCTTGATCTACTGTAACTCCTTTGAAGAGGGGTGATTCTTTACAGTTGGGGCCATAAACTACATCCGCAGGGCTAGGTGATAGCCTGGAACCGGCCTGGACAATCAGACACAGAGGAAGAGGAGTGTCAGAGGGTGCGGTAGTGAATAGGGTGAAAGGGAGGTGTCGGGCGGGCACAGGGTGTGATTCTCAGGGAAGAGCAGCGCAGATGGGGGGAGGTTTATGGCCCATGCATGAGAGAGAGAGCGGGGGTGACCAGTGCGAGGGGGGATGCTTGCGAGGGTGGGGAGCCATGCTGAGGATCGGCAGCGTGCAGAGAGTGGGTCTGGTCAAGGCATCTAAAATGGCTGCCGTGCACGACAAAAGTGTGGCATTGGAAAAAAGGCAAGATGGCGCAGACAATGTTTATCAATACGGATTAATTTATAACAATTATTTTTAACAAAATATTTACTCGCAGTGACAAATTGGCGGTCAACATTTCCTGATTTCCTTTGAATCACAAAATGGCGAATTCCCGTTTCGCGACCCGGTTCGCGAACCGGGAAGCGCTTCTACCGCGAAAAATCAAATTTTTTTTATTTGCCCCACGGGACCCGTTAATAACCCCAACATCATTCCTAGGGGGTCAAGAGGGGTCTAGCTTGACCCCTTTCATTAAATTCCCCCTTCGTTTTTCTCCTCCTCTTGTCTCTCGATCCTACCGAGAGACAAGATGGCGGCCGTTCCAGACTGTTTAGAATGTTGACAGACACCGGAGAGCCAATCAGCTTCGCTTCGCAAAGTTCCGTAACGCGAAAAGTACGCGAACCGGAGCGCTACCCGGGACGCTGTCACAGATATATCTGTTTTTTAAAACATTAATTTCTTAAAATCCACTGGAGCACATATATTGAGACCCAGCAAAGGCACATCGGGCTAACAGTCCCTACAATTTTGCCAAGTTTCGTGCAAATCCATTCAGCCGTTCGAGCTAAAAGTGAGGCCAAACGCCCTATGGAAAAATGAATGGAAAAACGCGTTTTGGGACCCCCCTTTTTTCTCGGCCCCCCCTTGACGAAACCCCCCCATATTTTCAGGGGCTGCTCAGAAACAAAATGTGCCATTTTCCTGAAAATTTCAGCCGATTCCGTCCACAAACGCCAACATTATTAGACATAGAATTTTCAAAAGTCCCATAGAGAAAAAATCCTAACTATATATACCTACTGGCGACCACCAGTAGGTAATATATATATATATATATATATATATATATTCACTGAAAAAACCATAGGTTATAGACCATATATAGTTAGGAATTAGCATTTACAAAACCTTGAAAATTCACTGAAAAAACCATAGGTTATAGACCATATATAGTTAGGGATTAGCATTTACAAAACCTTGAAAATTCACTGAAAAAACCATAGGTTATAGACCATACATAGTTAGGGATTAGCATTTACAAAACCTTATTTTACTCGCACAAAACCATTGAAATTCGCATATATAGTTAGTTGCGCTAACTATATATCGCGCACCCGCAATCCACTGCTGATAATGTCACATATTACATCATTCATGACATGGTCAGTGACATCACTGATGACATCACTGATGACATCTCAAATGGCATCACTGATGATATCACTGATGACAACCCAAATGACATCACTGATGACATCACTGATGACATCAATCATGTGATAATACGATCAACCTCTTCAGACTCTAATATAACCTTAGATACACTCAGTGTTAGCAGACACTCACAGACTGTCACTCATCCATGGAGTTACTCACACACCTAGTCAGTCATGCACTGAATCAATCACACCTCCATTTCCTCAACTATACAGTTATACACACCTTACTTATTGAAACATATTCTAACACATATTTACTCTCTTATACAATCACTGATACAAGTTCACAATGATCCATACAGCCACTCACACATTCACTGGCTCTTATGCACAGTTATTTATATATGTCAACTCTCACATGTACTGTGTTTTACATATGTACTTACTTTGACATGTAGCATTGAGATGTCCATTCACTCACCAATACAATCATGCACACAGTCAACCACCCATACAGCTATTTCCACATGCACTTTTGAACCTATACATCTAGTGAATCAACTGCTCACACATCTATGCACAGAGTCATACACCTCCCAGCCACCCACACACACACTCAGTCTCCCATACAAATACTTGGGCAACCAATCAATAACCCATATAGTTACTCATATAGCTACTGATCAACACATGCAGCAGTTTACAGAACAACAGATATAATGATGCACAAATTAAGACAGTTTAGTCACTAACCCATGCACTCAGTGAGACACATTTAATCACTCTCTCATACAGTCAGTCATGCACCTACTAAATCCTTCATACAGACACTTATACATCCACTCATTCTTCAATATGTAAGACATATTTTAACTTTACAGAAACATACAGTCACTGGATGATGTCATCAGTGATGTCATCAGTGATGTCACTGACCATGTCATGAATGATGTAATATGTGACATCATCAGCAGTGGATTGCGGGTGCGCGATATATAGTTAGCGCAACTAACTATATATGCGAATTTCAATGGTTTTGTGCGAGTAAAATAAGGTTTTGTAAATGCTAATCCCTAACTATATATGGTCTATAACCTATGGTTTTTTCAGAGAATTTTCAAGGTTTTGTAAATGCTAATTCCTAACTATATATGGTCTATAACCTATGGTTTTTTCAGTGAATTTCAATGGTTTTTTAATAGCAAATATCAAAAGCTGTCAAATGTCAAGTACGTGATAGGTAAAAACATTTTCGTGTTTATGCACGCTGATGTGCTTTGAACGCTGCCCCCCCCCCCTATTTATTTTATTTTTAAGGTTTTATATAGCGCGAACAAGATCTTTGCAGATATCAGAGCGCTTTACAGAAACAGTAGGTAGGGTAAACAAAACTCTTGAAACAATATAAAATTCAGTAGTCAGTGAGTTGCAAAATAGGGTAGCAATCACACAAGAGTATGCAGACTAATAACAATCAAGAAACAATAATATTGAAGCAGTACAATGTCTAATCGGGTACGATTATAGCACCCCAGAGGGTGATTAAACACAGTGTAAAAGCAGAGTAGTTGTCAGTAATGGGTGCGTTGCAAGTTAGTGAGGCACTCAAGTCATAGTGTACAACCCAATAGCCAAGTTGGAAACCAATAATATAGCATCCGTGCGATGATTTAGATCCGAGAGCAGTCAAAAAGAGACTCGCGTAGGTAAGCAATCAGAAGGCCGATAATGTAGGAGCCAAGTACTGTCATGTTCCAGTATCAATAGTATTCAGGTGAATTTAGCCTGAAGGATGGCCTTCACCTCTTTCTTGAAGAGTACAGTGGAAGGGATAAGCCTAGTTTCTGGCGGGAGTACATTCCAGATCCTAGGCGCCATTCCTGAGAAGGAGCGTTTGTATGTTTTTTCCTTCCGGAATCTCCGTGGTTTCAGGAGGAGGGTTTTTGTGCTTCTGTTGGATCTTGAGCCTCCTGAAATGGTCAGCTTTTGAGTGAGGTAGTTGGATGACTTGTGGTGTATGGCCGAGTGCGTCATACAGGCAATTTTCAGCTGAATTCTGGCTCTTTTCTCTTAGGAGTACTCTCTCTTTGCAGATAGTGAAGGGTAGTTAACGCAGGCCTTTGCCCCCGTTGTAATCCGTTGTGCCTGCTTCTCTCTCTATTTGATTGATTGTTATCCAAGCATTTACTGTTTTAGAATTGGTTCTCTTTGGTTCATTCTCTATTTACAAACAAGCACAGAGTCGCAATACTCTGTTTAGTCTTTACAGATAGTGAAAAATTGTTTAAAAAAACAAAAGGAATGGAGCAAAATCAGTAGGCCACTAATGGGATCTCTTTTTGAACTCGCTAAAATAGAAACATTAAGAACAACCCCTCATGAGAAATACGAAACTAGTGAGATGAACTGAGCTCCACACCATGATGGCTGCAAGACAGCTCGGCTCCGCCACCCACCCCACCCAAAATAACGACAAACCCTATGCAAATATTATAAATATATACAACACACCAGCAAAGTAACAGGGTAAAACATTTTATTAAATAACTATTTACATAACTATTTTATACTTTTTGTTGCCCGATCCGGCTAGCTCAATCGATCGAGCATGAGACTCATGCACTCTGATCTCCTTGGCCTCAGTCAAGCATTAATAGTAAGATTTTCATACATGAGTGTACTTTTTGCCTTTTGGTGACTCTTCCATTCTGAACATTTTTCCACAATCCGTTTGACCTGAAACGATTACACAAATAAAACATTTGTGAGTTTTAAATTTCCGGAGAAGTATAATTCACCAATAGCTATCTCTGTAGATCTTTTTCCATTAACAATCCCAGTTCCATCACCCGCCCAGGATATCACTACTGTTAGTTGTCATTGTTGCTTCTGTTTTAATAAAAAATGTTTTAAGGTGTTTACTGTTTTTGTTGCGATGTATATATTTATAAGTTATTAAAGTGTTATAATCCTACTAATTTTTTATCGATTATTGCTCTTTGAGATATTCCCTGTCTGCAAACAGAGAAGAATAGGAATATTCTGTCTCCCTTTGCAGATAGTGAAGGATAGGTAATGCGGACTTTTGTCCCCCGTTGTAATCCGTCATGCCTGTTTTTCTCCCCACTGATTGATTGGCTGGACATTTATTGTTCAAGGAATAGTTCTTTCGAGGTATTCTCTGTTTGCAAATAACGTGGAATAGAAATATTCTGTCTAGTCTTTGCAAGTAGTGAAGGGTGGGTAATGCGGACCTTTGTCCCCCGTTGTAATCTGTCATGCCCATCTACTCCCCACTGATTGAGAAACTAGTTCCACCCGGACCATTTATTAGAGGTACATCATCTGGCTCAACCGGAGAGTACCCCTAATAAAGAAGACATTTGTAAAATACGAAGTAATCACTGTATCCTGTTAAACAGAAACTTTAGCATGAAACACACTTGAAAAGGAAGGGAAAGAAATCAAACAAAATCAGTAGGCCACTGATGAGTTTTTGACTTCGCTAGAAATAAGAAACATGGAAGTGGTGAAAGAAGCCAAGCTTAGCGTTACGGCAGCCACGAGGTAGCTAGGCTCCGCCACCCCCCCACTGCTCCAAGCATGTCTGTCCCACCGCCCGCCACGCCCATTAACGGTAACATGAAATAGATACAAATCAGCAGATACCTACCCCCATTCCGGAAACTCCCGAAGTGCAACAGGGCCACGGTTACGCCCATCCGGAAGATGAGGCCTCGACACGTGCAGGGCGGGGCCCGGCTAACCGCCATCAGCCGTGGGGTGGATGGCCCGAAATGTACTGGTCTCCCGATTCCCTTCTTCTGCCGCCTTGCAGGCCACGGGGGGGATGTCTTGCCTCTGCCTCCGACCCCCCCCCCCCTCTTATCGCCTGGTCCGGACATCACGGATATCAACGCCAGGTGTCGGCGTGGGGTGCGCTGGGAGGGAGAGGCGGCGCGAACGAGCCTCTCCCACCCCCATAGGTGGGGGCCAATCAGCTGCACCCCCAATGCTCCACTCACCCAACAAAAGGGTCGTTGCGTAAGGTGCGCCAGGAGAGGAGCCGAGGCCGACGGGATCTTCTTCTTTCTTCAATAATGGCTGCGACAACACTGGGGGGGGATGTCTTGCACATGCCCCTGACCCCCCCCCTCCCCTCGTATCTCCTGGTCTGGCCCCGGCTTGGTATGAGCTTCCCGTTCGGTCCTGAAGCGGCGCCCTGCAGGCCACGGGGGGGGGGGATGTCTTGCCTCTGCCTCCGACCCCCCCCCCTCTTATCGCCTGGTCCGGACATCACGGATATCAACGCCAGGTGTCGGCGTGGGGTGCGCTGGGAGGGAGAGGCGGCGCGAACGAGCCTCTCCCACACCCACATGTGGGGGCCCCTCGGCTGCACCCCAAACGCTCCACTCACCCAACAAAAGGTCTCGTCCACTATTGCGAGGCAATGATGCTCAGCTCAACCAGCGGGGGTCTCGTCCACTGTTGCGGTGCAACGGCGCTTCTGAGTTCAACTAGAAAATGAGTCCTGCGTCCAGAAACGTTCTCCTCAACTTTGAAGATTCTATAAGAGCCACGGGGGCCCCCGACCCCCGCAGACACCCCCGATGGGGAATGACTACCATGATCACCCACGGAATGACCACGACGTAGCCGCGGGACGTCGGCGCGCTCATGCCGGCGCCGGCCTCAGTCTTGAAATGACCAAAATCCTGCAAGACTACCAACTTGATCAGTTCCGGTGGGACACCAGTATGACCCGGTAGGAGAGATTGTTGCCTCCCACCCCACTTTGACTGATGGTTCATGTCGGCAGTCCCCTCTGCTACCCTTCAACGAAAACTTTTGGACTGCCGAAAGAGGTCCCGGTCCAACCACGAGTTGGTGGAGACATTTTGACTATACTTGGACCTTCCTGACCTCACCCAAAATGGCGCCAGTACAAATGAAACTCTCAACTCCTTGTTGTGCCCCGATTGCTCAGCCTTGATATCATGAGATATGTATGCAGTTTTTAGCACATGAATTGATATGGGATAAGACTGATTATATGTTCGGACAATGAATTGATCCAGGATGGGTATTGATTATACGTTCGAACAATGAATTGACATGGGACGGGTACTGATTACACGTTCAGACAATGAATTGATATTAAGTTCTAATGCATCATTGATTACTGTATTTATTGAAAGTTCGAATTGTCGACACTTTTGGTACTTGCTCACAATGAATTATCGATATGATTGTGTTGCACTTGTCGCACTTTTTACTGATTATATGTTCGGACAATGAATTGATCCGGGATGAGTATTGATTATACGTTCGAACAATGAATTGACATGGGACGGGTACTGATTACACGTTCGGACAATGAATTGATATTAAGTTCTAATGCATCATTGATTACTGTATTTATTGAAGGTTCGAATTGTCAACACTTTTGGTACTTGCTCACAATGAATTATCGATATGATTTTGTTACACTTGTCGCACTTTTTACTATGAAATCAACGACCACTGACTCTGTTATGTTTTCCACAAATAAATACCCCCCCCACCCATTTACAGTTCCAGCCTGCTCCGTGGCCGGCCCACAGGGTTGTAGGCCCGTATTTGTGCACCAACATTTTTATTAAAGGTTTTTGAAAAAGCAAACATAGTTGTAACGCGTAGATTGGTAAGTTTCGAATAAATGGCCACTGTTTCCGATTTAAAAAAAAAAAAGCAGGTGAAATGAAGCAGCTCGATTAGTTAAGGGTTAAAAAGTATAGTACGCAGAAACATTGCAAATATGAATGGTCCAGGTTTTTTGTATGTGTTTTTCATTTTTGTACAGCATAAAGCAATCGATAAAGATCCTGGTATTTAGCCTCTACTTTATATGCTACCTGTATCAGGGAAGTTGTTTTAAATGCCCCTAAGCCACCCCGAAGGAATGTCACCTGGCCCCCCTAGTACGAACGAAAACGACCCCGTACCACTGTAGGTTATCTCTCTTCCTCAAAGGAGAGCACGAGCTCGCCCCCACTTTACACCGACTGCACTTTGTTTTGACCCTCCCCTGCACACGATCCGTAATGCCACACTTGGGCGACCTATGCTATCCACAGGCCTCCGATAATTATCTCTCCCACAATACCGGTCCCCCCTGGGCTTAAACGCCGAGATGTTAGGGACTGCATCCCGTGGAGATAGACCGAGTATGTAGTAAGTAAAAGCCTTTTCAGGTTTATGCGCGCTGATGTGTTTTAAACGCTGCCCCCGCCCCTTCTTTTTCCCTCTTTTCTGCAGGTCACTTCGGAACGTCGATTAAAGTACGGAAAAATGGTGACTTAACGGCCGATGGGATGAGAAAAAGGGTTTGAATATGGTGCCTATACACGACGAGCAAACAATGACTATGTCTCTCTCTGAACCCAGCGCTTGGGAGGGCAGCCTGAAGCAGAAACTTGACGGGTTATTACAGGATGACAAAATATGACTTCGCTTGGCACCCCGAATAATACAACCAAGAATGACGTGCACCAATGAATAAATTCCTACGTTTAACTAAATAGGGAAAGTTTAAGGAATATTCCGAGGTGAGGTTTACCCAAGTACCCTCCGTCTGGAGGACTAGGAATGTTGCCAATGTTTAAGATTTACCACCTCCTTCTCGCACCCTCATAGACATGAAACTCAAAGCTGCCCCATTGTTCTCCCGACTGACACCTACCGTTGCCTCAGCCTGGAAACCCATTCGCTAAAAATGATTCGAAGATCCCCCCTCAGTATTAGCCCGACCAGGTTAGTTCCCGACCAATTGGCAAAGGTGTAAGTAGTTGCAACCAAAGCCACCAGCGAAGGCAGCCGACGATAAGAGAGAAGAAAAAGGTAAAAAGAGCTCAGCCCCCAGATGAATTAAGTAGGATGCTAAGGATGCGCAGCATACAGGAAGAGATCTTTTTGGCCAGCAACTGTTCTATGTTTTGTCTTGGATTTTTGTATATAATACATGTACTGTCTCCCCCCGCCCGAGTTTGTATGTATGTATGTATGTTTTGAAATGACAGGCTCTCCTCATGAGAAATAAAACTCTGTTCTTGTGTTCCTGCTTTCAGCGCCCGTCTCTTTATTTGGTGACCGTTCAAGATGGGAACTAAGTGGCGTCTTGTGCCAGCAGCCTGGGCATCGGTTGTAATCTGGGCTGAATTTTCCTCAGCACGGGGTGTGATTCTCAGGGAAGAGCAGCGCATATGGGAGGAGGTTTATGGCCCATGCATGAGAGAGAGAGCGTGGGTGACCAGTGCATGGGGGAGATGCTTGCGAAGGTGGGGAGCCATGCTGAGGATCGGCGGCGTGCAGAGAGTGGGTCTGGTCAAGGCATCTAAAATGGCTGCCGTACACGACAAAAGTGTGGCATTGTTAAAAAAGCAAGATGGAGCAGACAATGTTTATCAATACGGATTAATTTATAACAATTATTTTTATCAATATATTTACTCGCACTGTCAAAATGGCGGTCAACACTTCCTGATTTCCTTCGAATCGAACGTCAACAGACGTCACGCAGCAAAAAAAAACAAAAAAAAAAAACGCTCACGCGCAGCCGGTGGAAGACAAGTATCAACATATATGAGCCTCCTCAACCACCCTCAGAAAACATAGGGGGTCAGGATACGTCTCCCGTACCCCCTTATACCCATTTCTCACATTGTTTTTCCTCCATCTTGTAATTTAATTAAATCGAAACACAAAATGGTGAATTCCCGTTTCGCTACCAGTTTGCGACCCGGTTCGCGAACCGGGAAGCGCTTCTACCGCGAAAAATTTAATTTTTTTTATTTGCCCCACGGGACCCTTTAATAACCCCAACATCATTCCTAGGGGGTCAAGAGGGGTCTACCTTGCCCCCTTTCATTAAATTCCCCCTTCGCTTTTCTCCTCCTCTTGTCTCTCGATCCTACCGAGAGACAAGATGGCGGCCGCACCGGACTGTTTAGAATGTTGACAGACACCGGAGAGCCAATCAGCTTCGCTTCGCAAAGCTCCGTTACGCGAAAAGTACGCGATCTGGAGCGCTATCCGGGACGCTGTCACAGATATATCTGTTTTTTTAAACTTAAATTTCTCAAAATCCACTGGAGCACATATATTGAGACCCAGCAAAGGCACATCGGGCTAACAGTCCCTACAATTTTGCCAAGTTTCGTGTAAATCCATTCAGCCGTTCGAGCTAAAAGTGAGGCCAAACGCCCTATGGAAAAATGAATGGGAAAAACGCGTTTTGGGACCCCCCTTTTTTCTCGGCCCCCCCTTGACGGGCTGCTCAGAAACAAAATGTGCCATTTTCCTGAAAATTTCAGCCGATTCCGTCCACAAACGCCAAAGTTATTAGACATAGAATTTTCAAAAGTTCCATAGAGAAAAAATCCTAACTATATATACCTACTGGCGATCGCCAGTAGGTAATATTTATATTTATATATCACAAGGGACAGTGTCCCACATTCACACAGGTATTACAAAGCTGGCGCACCTTCTGAATGGAGAGTATAAACTGTACTCTTCCTCCAAACTCGATTCATGCAAGAGATAGTTGCTGTTGGTGGATTCCAGGGTGATCATGAAAAAACAAAGTGTATCACATAAGATTTCAAAAGTGGGTCAAATGAAATTCAAATCTGAAAGGTTAAAACACAGGTGGTTGCATTATGACATGAAAATGACTAATGGCTACAAAAGGTCGATAGAAAAGTGAGCAACAAGGCCGCATGACAAATGGGCACAACAGGAATTGAGTTGCTTGGGAGATTCTTCACGGAAAAGATACAAAATTACACCCACCCACCCAGTGGCATGCTTCATCATCGACCCCACTCCTCACTGCATGAAGCTAGATGTTCATAAGCTGTGTATAATCCACTCGTGAGGTTCTGGTGTTGTTAATACTCATAATGCCTAACAAGTGTTTCAGCTATAAAGAAGTTACCGCAGTATAGTTACATTTAGGCAGTTGTATCAGATATGTTATTATTACATTTTACTTTTCTAATGCATTAGTGTGATTCTTTGTATTTTTCGTATGGTGGAATTTCGCTTCGATTCATAAAGGAGGACCTACCAGACCTTGCAAAATAGATTGTACCCTATTTCTATGTGTGATTATCCCATTGTGTGAGGTGAACAGAATGTTCGTAGAAGATATATTCTGGTATCCAGGATAGTAGTTAAAGTGACAGCAAAATATCTATGCTGAACTGACAAAATGTAATGACCTTGAACTTTGTTTCTACCAGTAGTTAATAACGAATTGGTCCTGCTTACATCTAAAGGGTGTGATGCTTTTTCATGAATGCCTCCACGGTGGCGGACCTTGAACAAAGTGGAATACCTCCAAATATTGGAAACAGCGGTTATGAATGAGCTGGATTCAGGACCTAAGAGGGCCCTCAGCAAATGTTCCACTGCTTTGTGCAAACACGAGGCGTATGCTGCTATGCTTACAGGAGGTAAGGGAGAGCTCTTCAGCTCAACTTTCCAGCTTGGTGCTTGTCAAGGGCAGTCAGCAGTAACCTTTGCTTGACAAGGATGGGAGGAGCTGGACGTGGAAAAGGATTCCAGCTGGTACTTAACAGCTTGATGCACAAAATCAGACAGATAGAGGCCAATCAGAGCAAAGAAATTCATCATGTCACTTTACAAATTCCTAAAACAGATTTGGAAGTGGTTCTTGTCACTCTCAAGCTCTTTACTTAAGAGGTTTATTTTAATCTATTCCATGTAACACTACCATGTATATCTGTTATATGAGAATATTAGCATTTATTGTAGCTTTTAGGCATTAAACCCAGAGTTTTCAGAGGGCAGGTCCAGCCAGAGCTCTGCCACGTTAAAAAACAAAGAGACATTGAGACAAGTCCCATTGGGGTTCCCTTTACTGTCCGCACCTTAAAATCTGAAAGTCACTAAAAGAAAAATATGTATAAGAGTCTTAGCAGTAGTACTTGGTAGACTTAGGGAAAAAACAGGCAGAGGAGGATCGCTAGCAAGAGGACCAGGCTAAAAAACTGAACTACAACCACCTGGGGGACCAAGAAAACGAGGACTAGTAGGACCAAGTTAATGAGGATCACCAGATTCACGGTCAGGATGATTGCAGCCAAGAGGACCAAGAGTTTGAAAATCAAGAAGACTAAAGGGACCACTAGCAGAACAAGGGTCTGGGGACTAAGGACAGAAAGACCAAGAATGGGAGGACAAGAACCAAGGGACCACTACGATGAAAACGAGGTTGCCTAAGGCCAGACTGATCAATGCCAAGAGGAATATGATTATGACTGGGGAAAGGGGTGTTATGGGAATGTAATGGAATGTTTGAAATGGAATGTGGAACTTGTGTTGGAATGTCGCCAAGGACATTTGGGCAAGGCGTTCTGGTGAAGACGATTAGTCTCCACTGGACGAGCTGCTGGAGTGGCCACTTCCAGTCCATTGGAATGAATGTAAACTTTTCTCTTCAAAACACCCGTCTTTGTGTTCTTCACAACAAGTTTAGGCAATGAGCATCTAGAGCCCCGTGTCATTGGACAGCACCTGTACTACCACATTTATCTGTTCATGTGAGCCAACAACGGACGGGCAAGTTGTCAGTACTCGGTGTGTATGAATAGTGAAGCTGCTTTGGAGGTGCCTGGCAGCGTGTTGTACTGATCGCCACCAGTTAGGCCCCCGAGCCAGTTCCATGCGGGAGTTCCCTTGTCAACGCGAGCTCCGCGTGAGTTCCTTTGTCAACAGGGGCTTGCAGTCTCCTTTACATCATGCTACTCGCGTGCGTACACACAAGCAAAAAAAAGATCTAACTGGCAGCACGTAAGCTACGCCCGGAGGATATATTTTGGGACAATATTTCCCACTTTCACGTCTGTTGCGGCAACAAGCATGCCTCACAGTTTTGTTAACCTGTCTTCGGAGATGGGCACACCATATTTTCAATTTCAGCAAGTGGTTCCTTATGGCCAAAAGAAGTACAAACATTTCCAGATTGTGGTGACTGGCACGCCTTGTTTTGCGGTTGGCTTGTTCAGCATCGGTGATGGGCACGTGTTCTTGCCTTCAGTAAAGGAAACACAAATGGAAGCACCCTGAAGAGTCCTTTTGCATATCAGTGAATTTTACTCAATTGGTCATATGTTTCTACCACCAGTCTTTTAATCTGTGTTTGACATAATTTATGATTTGTGTTTTATTCATTTGAACTTTATTGTAAATTATAAACTAGTTCTTCTGTTTTTATGTTACGCGATTATGGGTGACACAGTTGAGGTATTCTTGTATTTGCCTCACACTGTATGTTTTGAATGTTTAGTCATGTAATATATTTACCTACATTAGCATATATTTTGGTGTTTTATTTACCAGGAGATGCGCAAGATGGAAAATGACAATATTCCTCCGCCACTCTTAGCGGAAGCTAAAGTTCTAAAGTACAAGTGCATTCGATGGTTTAAAACCTTTGAGAGCTACTTAATTGCCATAGATGGGGACAAATTTATGGTGAGAAGGAAGTTGGCTCTACTTTATAATTGTTTAGGTGCTGAAGGGCAATGCATATTTGACCATTTACCCACGGCTGTTCGCCCTCCTGACACAGAATGGGATACATACACTGCGGCAATTACCAGACTTAAAAATCATTTTAAGGATGACACCAGCATCATAGTGGAAGGGCATGAGGGTTTGATGGTAACCTGGATATTTATTTCAGGAATCAAGTTGTGACTAATTGTTCTGACAAGCGTATCCAGCAGAAATTGTTAAGCCGCAATCCAAATCTCTAGGAAACACGAGAGATAGGTAGAGGAATTGAAAGATTGACCCAAGCTTTGAAGGAGTTAAACAATAGCAAGGAAGAAATAGCTAGAACACAGGTGCATGCGATTTTCTCAAAGCCAAATCACATAAATTCCTTGAGAAAGACTCAAGGAAGGGTGGTAGGTCCGGCAGAAATTCCAACACATGCTTCAGATCTGGATCTAGAAACCACCTAGCCAATGCCAAAAATTCCCCTGAGGCCAATAAATTGTGTTTGAAATATAAAAAATTGGGGCATTTTGCAAAACTGTGCAGGAGTGCGTAAAAAGTGGGGTTTGCAAGGGAAGAGGATTCTTACGAAGAGTTGGCAGAAGAATTAGACGTATGAAACACAAACGGAAACTCTTGGGTCCATGAATATTTTCAGCCCAGGTGAGAAACTAACAGTCATGGAGTGTCCCTTTTAAAGGGTGGTTTCCCTCACCCACCGTCTGCACCCGTCCACGCTCAGACGCCCCAGGGCCCACCCCGTGACGGTTTTACGCCTCAGATCAGTTCACATAGAAATTACAACTGCAAGAAATTGCTATACCTGAACCCAGTTGAGATTGCTGATTGTATCTTGTTGGACCTGGCCAGCAATAGAGATAACCCCAATACCTGCTAAGTCTGTAAATTGACTTGCCTTAACCACAAAATTGAGGAGGTAAGGATTCTAGGTAAAAGTTCTGAAAGCGAGAATATGAGAAGTTCCTTGTCAATGATAGGTCACTCATTAAAACGCTTTCGAGGTTGCTAAGTTGATAGAGAGCCAAATGCTTGACTTGCTTTTTATTACAGAGACGTGGGCGGACCAAACTTTTGGTCCGGACACGGTCACAGCTACGCCAACCGGCTATACCATGTTTAGGCACGATAGGCAGCATAAAAAAGGAGGAGGTCTGGCAGTGATTTACCGTTCATCATTTACAGCTTCCTTCTCCCCTTTCAATGGTAATGTTTGTGAGGCTCTGGCAATCGGCATAGAACTTACTAAAATGAGATCTTTTAATGGCGTTCTTATACCGTCCTCCGGGACCAAGAGCAAACTTTAATAATGAATTCTGGCAAGTTTTGCCCTGAAGTCAGATTTCACCATTAAAGGTGATTTTAGTTTTCCCTTAGAAAACGAACTAGACAGGGACACTGAGCTACTGTTGGAATCTATGGGCAGTTTTGGCCTCTTGCAGCAATCTATAGGACCCACCCACATTGCAGGGCATAACCTAGATGGTATTTTGAGGGGCGTGGCTTGAGCGCCGATCGGGATGGCTGTGTGAGCGTGTAGCTCCGCGCCGAGTCCCGACAAAAATCCTGTAAATCTTGCCCTTGGTGCCCCTCGAGGTACGACTTTGCTGCACAAGGTGTTGCCAGACCGGAGGGGAGAGTCTGGATGCCAGCGGGACCTCGGGAGCAGCGTGCTGATCGGACCTCGGAGCTCGGAGGAGCCGGACTGGGGACAAAGGGAAAATGGCGGCGCATGGAGCTCGGGAGATCCAGGAGCTGAATCACCCGGACCGAGCTGGCGTTTCGGAGGCTGATTAGCGGAGCAAGCGGAGCGGGGACTCGAGGGGGGGGCCATCAGAGCCGGCTCGGAGCGGCGGAGATATTGGAACATTACAGATCGGTGAGAGCGGTGCCCCTCCCCCTCCTGCTTCCCCGCTCCCCGGCAAGAGGGCTTGGTGGACGACGGGCTGCTCCTGGTTGGCGGCGCCGGCGTCCGCCGCTCACCCGAGGAACTGGTTGGGCTTCGTTGGAGGGGGCCGCGTTAGAGGAGGAGCTCGGCTGCCCGGGTGAGAAGCGCTGTAGGAAGGCAACGGCCTGCGCAACGGCAGCGAGAGCGGACCCGGACCTGAGCCCCTCCGGTCCCTGCATGGCCCTGTGAGAGACTGGAGCTGGTGGGATCGCTCTGTGTGCCCCGGGGCTGGCGGAGGGCGCCGCCCGCCCGGAGACCGTGTGGCGTGGGAATAGAACGAACGTGGAAGGAGAGCTGGGACGGCAGATGCAGTGACTGTGGCGTGCTGGTTTGGACGGCAGGCTCGCTCAGCCCTGGACAACGCCCGCCTGCCCTCCTGAAGGTGAGCTGTGGGCTTGCTGACCTGGACCTTGCGGCTCCTCAGGTCGCTGTGGGAGTGCTGGTGGCCACATGCAACACACGGCCATGGAACAGTGGTAGAAATCTGTGAACAGAAGTGTGCTCAGGGGTGCTGTGAGGGCATGGTGGACCCGTGAATGTGGTTACTGAACCTTGTGTAATCTATAACTGGACGCCGCAAGGAGGTGCCTGGGACTAAAGGGCCTGTGGGGTGAGCACGGTGAACTGGTGTGGCACGTAGCAGCGGCCCGAGTGGCGCACGTATCACGGTCAAGATGGCCGCTCTGGGCGATGTCTTGAATACGCCACACGGGCGGAAAGGCGCGATCGCTCTGGCCCAAGATGGCGGTCTCCACCCCCATTGGAGCCTTCGACGCAAGAACAGAGGCTGAACCAGCGCCTTGACACCATCCTGGAGGCGATCACCGCGACAAAGGAATCGCTGCATCAGGACATTGTGCAGGTCGCAACGGGACTGGGCCTACTGAGGGCGGACCACGCCAAGCTCTAGGATAGAGTAAAAACGAATGAACAACTGCTTCAGGACCTGAAACCAGCGGTGGTGACCGCAGAACATAAACTGACGGATATCCTCGGCCGTCTGGCGACTCTGGAGCGACGAGCGGAGGGTGCGGAAAGTCGTAACCGGAGGAATAACGTGAGGGTAGTGGGTCTTCCAGAAAAAATTGAAAAAGGGGACGCTGTGTCCCAAATGGAGAACTGGTTCAAAACGGTTCTGGCGCCGGAGGGTTTGTCTCCCTTCTTCTCCCTGGAAAGAGCGCATAGAGTCCCTGCCAAACTGCCCCTGGAGGGCCGACCGCCTCGGCCGATGGTGGTCAAATTGTTGCACTATAAGGACAGCGATTTGTTGATACAGAGGGCACGGTCCCAGGGCCCCTTCCAGGTGGACAACAACAAAGTCACGGTCTTTCCGGATTACACGCAGGAAGTTCAGAAAAGTAGAGCATCCTTTTTATCAGTGAAAAAGGAACTGAGAGATGAGGGGATCCAATACTCCTTGCTCTTTCCTGCCAAATTGAGAGTGATCCTTGATGACAGGACCCACTTCTTTCAGACTCCTGAGGAGGCATGGTCGTGGCTTGAACTGTATCGTGCAGGGACAGATCGTGCGCACAAAACTGGAAGGGAACGGCAGAAGCCAGTCCGGATCAGAAAGTCACAGCGCATCCGCTCCCGGAATAAGTTCAAAAGGGCCGAGCGAGAAGCACAAATGCCAGCTGACAGGAGAGGAGCGCTGGCTGCAACGGCGACCATCACAGGGTCGCAGCAGGAGAAAACATCCGGAGGATCGGAATCGGAGGAGGAGGGAGAGAAATCCGGAGGCGACGACTCAGACACAGGGAGTGCAAGGAGTGCAAGGGGACCGGCGGTCACACCTCAAACTTCGGATGGCTTGTTTAATGAGTGAGGCTTGAGAACATTGAACAATTCCGAGGTATCTGTTGGTACAGACTCGCCAGATCTTTATTGGACTACCAGGTATGGGGCTGTATAAGCAGTATGGGACTGTTGGCGCGGGGCGGGGGCTCTGCCTACCCTGGATCGGCGCTCCATCGACCTCTTGAGGCCCTTAAGGCCTTCTGTGGTGACGACCACAGGTTAGAATAATGTGTGGGGTGTTGGAGGTTTGGAACGGGGCTGAAGCTGGGTTATTAGGTCCTGTCCTGGGGAGAGGGGTTTGGGGAGTTGTGGGGGATGTTTTGAAGGGGGTATACAACTGCTGCAATGCGGGGGATGATTGTTGGCTAGTGCCACTGTGCAGAACAGTACATTATGGGGACGTTACCTAATTTGAAATGTGTTACACGGAATGTCCGAGGTATTCGTACGATGGTAAAACGTCATAAGGTGCATTCCTATTTAGTGAGGCGGGGCGTGCAGATTGCAATGCTTCAGGAAACTCATTTGACCAAGAAAGAGTGCGGGGCTTTGCAGAAGAGGTGGAGGGGTAAGGGTTTTCGTACGACATACTCAGCATTTGCCAGAGGGGTGCTAATATGGATAAGGGCGGGTACGCCATTCCAGGCAACGAGTCAGCGAGTGGATCCTGAGGGTAGATATGTAGCGGTTGAGGGGCGACTTTATGGCAGAGAGGTGGTCCTGTGTAATATATATGCCCCCAACTCCGATCAGGCCCATTTCTTTGAGGGTTTAACGCGCTCGCTGGCCTATTTCTTGGCGGGCCCTTTCTTACTGGCGGGAGATTTCAATTCAATCACTGATGTGCAGCTGGATAGGTTGCACCCGCCACTGGTCGATTCCCTGGTGCGCAGGCTAGCAACCCACAGGAAGGAATGGCAGGAGAGGTGGGGATTGGTAGATGTGTGGAGGGAACAGCATCCAGAGATCAGGGATTACTCCTACTTTTCCACTCTTCACGACTTACATGTTAGACTAGACTCAGTGTTGTGTAGTGGCCCCCTGGCGGCTGTGGTGACTCATTCTGAATATTTGACTAGGACCATCTCGGATCATAACCCCTTGTTGATCTCGATGCAGTGGCAGCAGGCGAGATCGGCGGTCCCATCATGGCGACTGCGGCCGGATACACTGGAAGATCTGGTGTTTAGCGACACGGTCCGACAGGGCATTGATTGCTACTTTGAGGAACACGGAGGCTCAGCCACGACCAGGTCAATAGAATGGGATGCGATGAAAGTAGTGGTGAGAGGGGTATGCATGGGAAGGTTTTCGAATGCGAGAAAGACAGTTTTGAATGACCTTACGAAAGCAGAAGAGGTGTTGAGGGGGTTGGAGCAGCGAAGGCCCGAGCGGCCGGATTTACAGGAGCAACTGATGCAGGCTAAAGAAGTGGTAGCGACTGAGACGGAATGGCTGCGGTGCTATGATTATAAGTTGTATGTTGTTAAGGTACATGAGGAACGAGATAAAGTGGGTACGCTCCTTGCCAAGCTAGCTGATCCAGAACCTAGGGGGTGCCCGGTCATGAGTATAAGAAGGGAGGATGGGGATGTAGTCTACTCTCAATCAGCGGTCCTGGCGCGCTTTCAGTCCTACTACACGGGACTGTATGAATGCCACCTAGAGGCGGAGGTCTCGGAGATAGGCGAATACCTGGATCCGATCCCACTACCGGTGATGGATAGTGAAGAGGTGAAAGAACTGGGGGGCCCCATAACATTGGCAGAGATAAGGGGGGCAATTAAACACAAGGCACGGAACAAAACCCCAGGGGTGGACGGCTTACCGATAGAATTTTACGCCAAATGTGTTGATACACTAGCGCCCAGACTGCTGGTGGTGTACACGGAAGCAAAACAGGTGGGGCACTTGCCTGAATCCATGAGGGAGGCACTGGTGGTGCCGCTGCTGAAGCCGGGCAGAGATGCGTTGGATGTGACTTCTTACCGACCATTGTCTATGTTAACGGTGGACTATAAAATCTTGAGTCGCATCCTGGCTACCAGGTTACTGCCGCACATGACCACTCTGGTGCATAGGGATCAAGCGGGATTTATCCCGACTAGGAGCACTTCGATGAACATACGTCGCCAGATCCGAGTCATAGATGGCGCTGAAGCATCAGCTCTTGATCCTGTGGTATTGGCGGTTGATATCGAAAAGGCCTTCGATAGCCTCGAGTGGGAATACCTGGATGGGGTGCTGTTGAAATTTGGGGTCGGAGATGGCTTTCGGAGATGGACGAGGGTGCTTTATTCGTCGGCGAAGGCGCGAGTACGACTGGGGCCTATTGTATCTTCGGCTTACCCGGTTTGTAGGGGAACAAGACAGGGCTGCTCACTGTCCCCTCTGCTGTTTGCTTTGGCGATGGAGCCGCTGGCGGCACAGGCACGATCAGGCGCCATGTATAGTGGGATCGCGCAAGGGCCAGAGTCGCATTATATATCGCTATACGTTGATGATCTGTTATTGTATTTAGCGGACCCTGGGCGGTCACTAGAGGGCGCAGTGGATATGATGGGTAGATTCGGGCAGCTGTCCGGCCTCAGGGTGAATTGGACTAAGACATGTGTATTCCCATTGCGGAAGAGTACGCTCTGTCCACAGTTGACGAGAGAGGTGGTGTGGGAGCCCTCCTGCTTCACCTATTTGGGGGTGCGCATTTATCATGAGGCCGTGGACCTCTTGGAAGGGAATGTGGAGCGTTGTATTCGCGCACTGAAGGGATGCATGGATTTTTGGGCCTCCCTCCCTCTGTTGGTGTTGGGCCGAGTGGCATTGTTGAAGATGGTGGCACTCCCGCGACTGCTCTATTATTTCCGGACGCTACCGATATGGATCCCGCAGAGTATCTTTAAAGAACTGAAGACGCTGGTGACCGGCTTCCTTTGGGGCCAGGGACGGCGCAGGGTGGCACTGAGTACTCTGACTAGACCCAAGCCCAAAGGGGGGATGGCCGTCCCCACTTTGAATTATACTATCTGGCGGCACAACTCCAGGTGTTAACACAAAATATTGCCAGAGAATTCAGGGGGCCTGAGTATGAACGTGGGATTGGCATCCAGAGGTGTGTTTTGTCGTATATAATAATGCAACAGAAACTGGATATGAGGGAGCTTACGATAGAGGAAAGGACGCTTAAATTATGTTGGAATAGGAGCTTAAAAAGAGCAAAAAGAGACCGGCCGTATGCACTGGAGATACCGCTGGGAATGCTGACCGTGCTGCCTCATGGGGGCGAATGGTCCCAACTATTGGCATAGGAGGAGCTGGGCTTGCAGGTGGTGGGGGATCTGTATATTGATGTCCCATATCAGACGCTACAAGAGCAATTTGGCCTGCCGGACGGAACTTTCCTACTGCACGTGGCGGTGGTGGCAGCGATGCAGCGACATTGGAGGGGGGGGGTTAGCAGAGCCGGAGGTGACCATGGCATGCCAATATGTGGTGATGGCAACGGGCACTGTCAAAGCAGTGACTTGCCTCCATAATAGAATGCTGAATGAGGGACTGGCGCCACTGCTGGCACTGAAGTCGCGATGGGAGGTCAGCATAGGCAAGCCCATACCGGACACTGTCTGGAACCAGGTGTTGCGTCGGACGTGGAAGGGAACGAGGAACGCACGATTTCAACAGGTGCACTTTTTCCATGTCCACAGGGCGTACCTGACCCCGGAGAGGTTGAAACGGTATTTCCAGGTGCTCGATGCCATGTGCCCGAGATGCTTGGCGCCCGAGGTTGATCTGGATCATCTGTTATGGGGATGCCCGAAGCTGGGGGCGTACTGGCCGGAAGCAGGGGAACTCCTGAATGCAGTAACAGATAGGGAGGTAGACTTTGATAGGGCGGCATGTCTGCTCCTCTGGTTCCCTCATACTAAGAAGACAAAAATAACGAGTACATTTATGGATCTGGGAATCATGTTATCATGTTGGCACAAAGAGAGATAACTTGGCACTGGAAGTCTAAAGAAGACCCATCAGTAAGGAGATGGATGAATGAGCTGTTGAAGTGGTCAGGCTGCGAAAGTGTAATCAGGATGCGACAGGCCACTAGGACTGGCAATGAGAAATGCTTGGAGTTGGCGAGGGCCTGGGAGATGGTGGTCCAAGCGCTGCGTGATTATATGACGGACGATGAAGAGGGAGTGCAGTGATAGGACAGAGCTCCATGTAGATTAAATGATTGCGTATGGATCCTGATGGGTGACGTGCTCTGGTACTAGAACAGGTTACAGGTGCCCGCATTAGCAGCAGTTGAGGGGGGGTGGAGCGTTTCTGAGAATGGTAGTTAAGCACCGCGACATAGTTTAGAAGACCCGGATGGGCCTGGAATGATATGGACAAGAACTGTTAAAGACGACCCAGGGCGCAGCCTGGGTCTCGATGGTGCAAGGGGGGGCGGGCTTTAGGGGGGTAACAGCAGATACTACATGGTGCAACTGACCTGACGCCCGAGAAGGGCACACACTGAGGCATCTTCTGGAGAACAGAAACTTGGCGCGCCGCCCAGCCTCCGGGATGTGGGCTGAATGGCTGTGTAGTGTATTTATGTCACTTCAATCTTCGTGATGCCAAAGTGTAATGGTTGGTCTATTTTGAGGTCTTGTTTCTAATTCTGCAATAAAAGTAAATTTAAAAAAAAAATAAAAAATAACCTAGATGGTATTTTTACCAATAATGTCGATCTGGCTGATATAGAGACTAGTGAACTGATTTGCACCAACCATAAAGCCTTAAGTTTTGAGTTAGGACCCAAAGATATCATTCCCACTAGAAATTTCCAGGGCAATTCGCAGAGGAACCATACCTGGCACAAAATTAGCGCCTTAGCTCTAAAAGATAACTTAGAGAAAATCAAGCCTAGAAACCATAGAGACCCAGAATGACAAAGCTGAGGAGTATGAAAGTTGGATTCAGTCTGCTGTAGAGACTCTAGCTCCAGCAATAAAGTCAAGTCAAGTCAAGTAAAACAAGCATTGGCATAGCCAATAGGTCTCGCCTTTGGGACCTTATAAGTGTTTAGTTATCCAGCACAATATCCTTGGTGCAACAACATCAAGTGTTGCATGGCTAAACACGTATAAGGCCCCAAAGGGAAGACCTATTGGCTATGCCAATGCTTGTTTTGAGTGAGTGGCTCGTGCAGGTATGCCACTGTGAGGTAGAGATGCTGCGTGTGCTTTTACAGGAGCCCCTGTGACATTGTGCCTCTCCAAAAATGTATATTGGGTCTGGTGTAATACTTCTAGCCCCTATTCCTGCACCCAATCCATCCTTAAGTGTCCCATGTACAGCCAGAGTTGACACTCCTATTACCCCTGCCCTCCAGAGACACTTTGCCCGTCACGGGTGGTGGACGTGGTGGTGGGCTTGGTGGTGGTGGATGTAGTGATGCTGGATGTGGTGGCGATGTTGGTGGTGGACATGGTGGTGGTGGACATGGTGGGGGTGGACGGGGTGGTGGATGAGGTGGTGGTGGACGTGGATGTGGTGGACATATTGGTGGGTGGACATGGTGGTGATGTTGGACATGGTGGTGGTGGGGTGGTGGACGTGGTGGTCGTAGTTGTGGACATGGTGTTGGTGGTGGTGGACGTGGCGGTGGACGTGGTGGTGGATGTGGTGGACGTGGTGGTGGTTGACATGGTGGTGGTGGACGTGGTGGTGGACATGGGTTTGGTGGTGGTGGATGTGGTGGTGGAGGACGTGGTGGTGGAGGTGGTGGTGGTGGACATGGTGGTGGTGGATGTGGTGGTGGACGTGGTGGTGGTGGACGTGGTGATGGTGTTGGAGGTGGTGGTGGACGTGGTGGTGGTGGACGTGGTGATGGTGGTGGACGTGGTGGACATGGTGGTGGTGGATGTGTTGGTGGTGGTGGACGTGGTGGGTGTGGTGGTGGACATGGTGTTGGTGGATGTGGTGGTGGTGGACGTGGTGGTGGTGGAGGACTTCGTGGACATGGTGGTGGTGGATGTGGTGGTGGTGGACGTGGTGATGGATGTGGTGATGGACGTGGTGGTGGATGTGGTGGTGGTGGATGTGATGGTGGTGGTGGTGGAGTTGGTGGTGGTGAACGTGGTGGTGGACATGGTGGTGGTGGACGTGGTGGTGGTGGATGTGGTGGTGGACGTGGTGGTGGTGGACGTGGTGATGGTGGTGGATGTGGTGGCGGAGGTGGTGGTGGTGGACTTGGTGGTGGTGGATATGTTGGTGGTGATGGACGTGGTGGTGGACATGTTAGTGGACATGGTGGTGATATTTGACATGGTGTTGGACGTGGTTGTGCATATGGTGTTGGTGGTGGTGGACGTGGTGGTGGTGGACATGGATGTGGTGGTGGTAGACATGGATGTGGTGGTGGTAGACATAGCAGTGGTAGACGTGGTGGTGGACTTAGTGGACATGGTGGTGGTGGACGTGTTAGTGGTGGATGTGGTGGTGGTGGATGTGGTGGTGGTGGACGTGGTGATGGACGTGGTGATGGATGTGGTGGTGGTGGTGGTGGTGGACGTGGACATGGTGGTGGTGGTGGTGGATGTGGTGGTGGTGGACGCGGTGGTGGTGGAGGTGGACATGGTGGTGGACGTGGCGGTGGTGGACATGGTAGTGGACGTGGTGGTGGTGGATGTGGTGGTGAAGGTGGACATGGTGGTCATGGTGGATGTGGTGGTCGTGGATGTGGTGGACGTGGTGGTGGTGGATGTGGTGGTGGACGTGGTGGTGGACATGGTAATGGTGGATGTCATGGTGGTAGTGGACGTGTTGGTAGACATGGTGGTGTAGGATGTGGTGGTGTAGGACGTGATGGTGTAGGACGTGGTGGTGGTGGACATGGTGGACGTGGTGGACGTGGTGGTGGTGGACATGGTGGTCGTGGTGGACGTGGTGGTGGACTTGGTGGTGGTGGTGGATGAGTATTGGGTAGGAGGGTGCTGGCAGAATGCAAAGGAGAGGAGGATCTCAAAGGGGGCACATGGGAGAGCAGAAAGAGGCTGAATATTAGATGGTGGATGTGGTGGTGGTGGATGTGGTGGTGGACATGGTGGTGGACATGGTGGTGGTGGAAGTGGTGGAGCTGGATGTGGTGGTGGACGTGGTGGTGGTGGATGTGGGGGTGGTGGACATGGTGGTGGTGGATGTGGTGGACATTGTTGTGAACATGGTGTTGGTGGTGGTGGACGTGGTGGTGGTGGACGTGGATGTGGTGGTCGATGTGGTGGACGTGGTGGTGGACATGGTGGTGGTGTTGGTGGACATGGTGTTGGTGGACATGGTGGTGATGTTGGACGTGGTGGTGGTGGGCATGGTTGTGAACATGGTGTTGGTGGAAGTGGTGGTGGTGGACGTGGTGGTGGATGTGGTGGACGTGGTGGTGGTGGTGGTCATGGTGGTGGTGTTGGTGGACATGGTGTTGTGGTGGTGGATGTGGTGGTGCTGTACGTGGTGGTGGTGGACGTGGTGGTGGATGTGGTGGTGGTAGACGTGGTGGTGGTGGTCGTAGACTTCGTGGACATGGTGGTGGTGGATGTGGTGGTTGACATGGTGATGGGCGTGGTGGTGGTGGATGTGGTGGTGGATGTGGTGGTGGATGTGGTGGTGGACATGGTGGTAGACATAGTGGTGAGGGGCGTGGTGGTGCTGGATATGGTGGTGGTGGTGGACATGGTGGTGGTGGATGTGGTGGACATGGTTGTGAACATGGTGTTGGTGGTGGTGGATGTGGTGGTGGATGTGGTGGTGGTGGATGTGGTGGTGGTGGACGTGGTGGTGGTGTTGGTTGACATGGTGTTGGTGTTGGTGGACGTGGTGATGGACATGGTGATGGACGTGGTGGTGGAC